>NW_027454754.1:50000-61662 GCF_040206685.1 Ascaphus truei
CCCTCCTCTCCTCCCACCCTCCTCCCCATCTCTCCTCCTTCAACCTCTCCCTATCTAGCGGAGAATACTAAACTCCTACAAAACAGTGGTCATCCCTCTCCACAAAAAACATCTCTCGACCCTGCCCTCCCCTCCAACTTTCGTCCTATGTTACTCCTTCCATATTTATCCAAACTCCTCAAGCGCATCATTCACAGCCAACTCTCCCCCTTCATGTACACCCATTCCCTCCTTCCCATTGTCCAGCCTGGCTTCCGTCTCTCACCCCCTACTGAAACTGCCCTTCTCACCCTCAACAGCTTTCATTCCCAAACTCGCCACTCATAACTCTTCTCCATTCTCATCCTCTTCTCCATCCTCATCCTCTTCTCCATCCTCATGCTCCTCCTCCATCCTCATCCTCTTCAGCTTTTGACACAATCGATCACCTCACTCATCTCCACCCTTCCCAACCTTGGCATCACTGACATTGCCCACTCATAGCTCTCATCCTATCTCTCCCAGTGCTCCTATTCTGTCACCTTTAACAATTCATCTTCTCCGCCCACCAGCTTTCAATGGGCGAGCCGAAAGGCTCCATCCTTGGTCCTCCTTTTCCACTACACTGCTCCTCCTTTTCCTCTACACTGCTCCTCCTTTTCCTCTACAATTTGACCTCTCCTCTCATGGATTCATCATCCATTTTTTTGCAGACCTCCAAATCTATTTCTCCTTCCCACTATTCTCTCCCGAACTTTTCACTCGTATCTCTGCCTGCCTTTCTACCATTTCCACCTGGATGCCCTCCCACTTCCTACAAATTAACTAAGCTAAGACTGAAGTCCTTTTCTTTCCTGCTTCCTCCTCCCTTCCACCCTCCATTTCTGCTCACAACCTTGGAGTCACCTTGGCCCCTTCCCTTTGCCAAACATGTCACCTACATCGCTACCACCTATACAACATACGAAAAATGTGTCCACTCATTTCTCTCTCCTCGCCCATACTTCTCAACCATTCCCTCATCTTCACCTATCTTGACTACTGTAACTATCTTCTGTCTTCCCTTCTACTCCTCCACCACCAACAAATCCAAAAGAGTGCAGCCCATACACTTCTCAATCTACCCTGCTCTGCCCACGCCAACCCTCTCCTCTCCCAACACCAATGGCGACCCATCCAACAGCGTTCCCTCTTCAAATGCCTCACCATGGTTTACAAATCTCTCCATGGTCCTGCCCCTCCTTACCTTTCAGCACTCCTCTCGCTACACCTCTTCCCGTTCTCTTCGCTCCCGGACTGCCACAACCCTCACTTTCCCCCAGCCCCCCGTGCCTCCTTTCAATTTCGATCATTTGTCTTGCTTGTCCATCTCCACTGGAACAAGCTCCCCCACAACATTCAATCTGTCCTCTCCCAAACTATCTTCAGAAGCCAACTCAACTTTTCTCTTCATCACATTCCATGATCCCCCGTTACCCTGCTATACCATCCCCACCCATGATCTCCCCTACCCTCACACCTTCCTAAACCTTCCTAATGTCTTTCCAAAACCCTCCAAAGTCACCCACCTCGCTGATCCAATTGCCTCCACTGTCTTCACCATGCCACCGTCAAGACTAAATCCAGAGAACTGAACCTAACCCCTGCTTCCTAACCAAGCCAGCCATGCATTCAACCCATAGCCAGACCATAATGTTCCCACCCCTACATACCACAATGAAATCTTAACAATTACTCTATGATCAAATCTATATGTAACCACACCTTTGTTTTACTAACTGCAGGGGAGCGCAAACGTTGTCTGCGCCCCCCAGCCTGCTCTCCTTCTCTGCTCCCCCCCTTACCTTGTCTCCGACGTTTTCTGATGACAACTCCATATGACGCCGCGTTGCCAGAAGTCGCCAGAGACCAGATACATAACTAATGTACAGCGCGCCGGATAAGGGCGCTATATAAATGTTATAAATCGTTTTCCACCCTGAAACATGTTTTTATACAAATGGAACAGTGTCTCTGACACTCGACTACCAAATGTTGATCATGAATTATTTGCACCTCTTAGTTTTATAATTTGTATATAGATAGATCTATACATCCATCTCTATAGTATTTTAGGGATTAATACACTAATTTAATTCCATTACTAATCAAAGTTTAATATGCATTTGCTGTCAATACAATGTGGAGTCCTCTGCAATTATAGGCTCTCCTCTACATATTTACATTAGCACATATGTTGTCTTTTGGAAGACGAATACCACACGTTTTACATGGCACAATTGGATGAGTGAGTGAAGCGAAGATATCAACTAGACTTTGTGGACACTTTGTGTGTTTTTTTTTTATTGCTTGCTCTCACAGGCCAAACGCCTTGACCGATTGTGATGACCTTTTGTGTGTACCTTTCTGCCATCCTAACTTAGATCTGACATACATTTCAACCAAATTAGGTGCAGCCCCTATCTTGGAATTATTTTTGTTTTTACTAAGTGATAAAAAATTAAACGGTACATCTCATCAGCCAGATTCTTGATCCAAAACATTAAATATACTTTGCAACTTCTATAAAAATGTTTAGACCATTGGTAACGGTCAAATGAGTAATTTTTATTGTGCAACTTTTTTTTATTTTAAAAATATTATTTAATTCATTAGCTCACAATCTCTACAAACGCACACGCATTCACACACACGCAGACACACACACATAGACACACACACATAGACACACACACACAGACACACACACACACACACACACACACACACACACAGACACACACACACAGACACACACACACACACAGACACACACAGACACACACACACACACAGACACACACACACAGACACACACAGACACACACAGACACACACAGACACACACAGACACACACAGACACACACAGACACACACAGACACACACAGACACACACAGACACACACAGACACACACAGACACACACAGACACACACAGACACACACAGACACACACAGACACACACAGACACACACACATAGACATACACACATAGACATACACACACATACACACACACTTACACACACACATACACACAGACATACAGACACACACACATAGACACACACACATACACACACACATACACACATAGACACACACACATACACACACAGACACACATAGACACACACACATACACACACAGACACACATAGACACACATAGACACATAGACACACACACACACATAGACACACACACATAGACACACACACACATAGACACACACACACATAGACACACACACACATAGACACACACACACATAGACACACACACACATAGACACACACACACATAGACACACACACACATAGACACACACACACACACATAGACACACACACACACACATAGACACACACAGTATCTTCGCTCACAGCATACACACAAAAAGCGCACATGTGCGCGCCCGCACCTACTATAGGACAAGCCTAAAGGTTTGCACTTTCAAAATTTCCTTCTGAAATGGAGCTGTGAATATCATTTGGAATTGAAAGGCACAGTTCGTTTGTCATTCTGAAAGGCAAATTTTCCATCTTGAACGTTTGATGTACTATGAAGGTGGTTTCTTGGTTGTTTGCCATGCTATCATGTCTGCATCAGCTTTCATTTTTCTCTCCATGCTCCTGTGTTAAAAAAACAAACAAACTAATTTTATACATTTTGTCTCCAAGGAAACGGTTCAGATGAATCCTCAAGAGCTACTTTTCTGTGGCTGTAGACAAGCAGCTGTATGTCAACACAGATGTTTTGCATCTTGACATTTACTCATCATGGTCAATTTTTGCATTCTCATTCTACTCTTCACAGAACACTGGCCCTTGGTCAGCAATACATCAGAGTGAAGTGTTGCTAACCAATTGGGGGGTCTAAGCAAGAGTAGAGTAGGGTCTCAAAACTGTCAAATTCAATATGACACTGCAGAATAGGGATTAAATATAATTTGACGTTCTTTGTTTGTTCTATGCATGACACATGAATAATACATGGACCAAATAAACAATTAACCCTTTTGCTAACGGGTATGCTGGCACCTCTGGCTGCTAAAGTGGTAGTTCGTTTTTGGAATTTGTAATAAGTTAAATTTAGGTGAAATGTTAAT
Source organism: Ascaphus truei (assembly GCF_040206685.1). NCBI lineage: Eukaryota > Metazoa > Chordata > Amphibia > Anura > Ascaphidae > Ascaphus > Ascaphus truei. Next base: position 54,133 of record NW_027454754.1, read on the forward strand.
TTTTAAAAGTGTGATGAGTGGTGTCTTATTAAATAAAAAATAGACCAGTCCTTTATTTAAAAAAAAAGAAATAAATAGACCAGTCCTTTATTAAAATAAACTCCTTAAAAATACTTTTTAAAAACAACGGTTTTATTTTAAATTGCACTTAAACTAAACTAAATTAAAAAATAAACAGTGGGGCGCTCCACGGTTCAATAAAACCGTTGAATAAAACCGTTGAAAAAAGAAAAGTAATCTTGTGTTTTTCTCAGTGCGGTAACCTGACGTTTTTCTCAGTGCGGTAACCTGACGTTTTTCTCAGTGCGGTAACCTGACGTTTTTCTCAGTGCGGTAACCTGACGTTTTTCTCAGTGCGGTAACCTGACGTTTTTCCCAGTGCGGTAACCTGACGTTTTTCCCAGTGCGGTAACCTGACGTTTTTCCCAGTGCGGTAACCTGACGTTTTTCCCAGTGCGGTAACCTGACGTTTTTCCCAGTGCGGTAACCTGACGTTTTTCCCAGTGCGGTAACCTGACGTTTTTCCCAGTGCGGTAACCTGACGTTTTTCCCAGTGCGGTAACCTGACGTTTTTCCCAGTGCGGTAACCTGACGTTTTTCCCAGTGCGGTAACCTGACGTTTTTCCCAGTGCGGTAACCTGACGTTTTTCCCAGTGCGGTAACCTGACGTTTTTCCCAGTGCGGTAACCTGACGTTTTTCCCAGTGCGGTAACCTGACGTTTTTCCCAGTGCGGTAACCTGACGTTTTTCCCAGTGCGGTAACCTGACGTTTTTCCCAGTGCGGTAACCTGACGTTTTTCCCAGTGCGGTAACCTGACGTTTTTCCCAGTGCGGTAACCTGACGTTTTTCCCAGTGCGGTAACCTGACGTTTTTCCCAGTGCGGTAACCTGACGTTTTTCCCAGTGCGGTAACCTGACGTTTTTCCCAGTGCGGTAACCTGACGTTTTTCCCAGTGCGGTAACCTGACGTTTTTCCCAGTGCGGTAACCTGACGTTTTTCCCAGTGCGGTAACCTGACGTTTTTCCCAGTGCGGTAACCTGACGTTTTTCCCAGTGCGGTAACCTGACGTTTTTCCCAGTGCGGTAACCTGACGTTTTTCCCAGTGCGGTAACCTGACGTTTTTCCCAGTGCGGTAACCTGACGTTTTTCCCAGTGCGGTAACCTGACGTTTTTCCCAGTGCGGTAACCTGACGTTTTTCCCAGTGCGGTAACCTGACGTTTTTCCCAGTGCGGTAACCTGACGTTTTTCCCAGTGCGGTAACCTGACGTTTTTCCCAGTGCGGTAACCTGACGTTTTTCCCAGTGCGGTAACCTGACGTTTTTCTCAGTGCGGTAACCTGACGTTTTTCTCAGTGCGGTAACCTGACGTTTTTCTCAGTGCGGTAACCTGACGTTTTTCTCAGTGCGGTAACCTGACGTTTTTCTCAGTGCGGTAACCTGACGTTTTTCTCAGTGCGGTAACCTGACGTTTTTCTCAGTGCGGTAACCTGACGTTTAGGGTTAAAGTTATTTCCCATATGTTTGTCTTGTCTCCTTAGCTTATTTGGCACCCAGACCGGCAGTGGGTGTAAATAAATAATCTGATTTCCTCATCTGTGCAGTGTGGAGTAAACAAGTGGAGAGTGGAAACTTTTCAGTCCTATCTTATACTTGACTGACCTTTTCTTGAAATGATGAAAACTAGGTAGAGAACACTTCTCTCAACCCCCCCCTTACCCCCACACACACACACGTTTTTTGGTCTATATGTAGGAATGCACCATTAAGATCTTTTGGGACTGCTGGAAACCCATGCCTTGAAGCACCACTGATATCAGGATGGTTGGAGATAAAGGAGGTGATTAGCAGCCATTCACAATTGTCACATTACCTGTTTACCTTGCTGATCCCAATTGAACTATTTAAAGAAACTATTCTAAGTAACCCGCTTTCTTAAAATAGATTTTAAAATTACAGATCTCCTCTCTTCTCCCCCCCCCCCCCGCCCCAAGCAATATTAGCCCAGCTTACTTTTTTGCTCATATAAACATTTACAAATTCTTTTTATAAATTTGGAACTGTCTGGGACCTAATTTTATATAGTAACACTTAGCATATTTTCTATTTTAAGATATTTGGGTTGTAAAATATGTCAGCATGTTCTCATTTGAGCTGGGGCACCTGCACTTTACAATGTCCTTGGAGCTCATTTAAAATTCTTGTGGCATGAAAGGGCAAACTCCTCCTCCTCTCTTTAGAAGGAGCTAACATCTTTAAGCTTTGTGTCTTTAGGTGGTTATTCTAACTTTGCTGTAGCGAAACACGGAAACATTTGAGGGGAGAAAAAAAAAATTTGGTAGTATCACTGTGATATGAAATGTTTTTCCAAGAGAAACTGCTGCCGCAGGACACTTTAGCAGCCGATGGGTTAATCTTTGCCATATGGTTGCACGGAATTTCTGCTTCAGTTTTGTATTTGTCGTGTGGCCGTTTCTTTTTCTGTCTCCACGTTCAAAGTAGAATAGTTACAGTATCTCTTAGCTGCTGCTACTCCGGAATTATACACTGGCAGCTTCCCCTGTCCCTTCCACACAATCCTTGAACCCTGTTGCAGCATTTTGTGCATACATTTCCATATCCTCTAACAATTTACCTGCTTACCGGATGACTTGTCAAGCCTGCCTTTCACCTCCATCTCTTGCCAATAGCTAGGCCACCCCTAATAATAAATATATGGATTGTACTAAGCAGAGTATTTGTGTGCTTCCTGTCCATAAACATCCTGGATAATCAACGGTGTGCGTGTGCGCATGTGTTTTACTGTCGATCATTACTCCTAAAGGTACAGTCCCCCCCGTCAGAACGAAATGAACTGATGGCAGTGCTTTTAACAAAACGCCTATGTATATTTAAATCATTTTTTTTTTTTAATTAATTGGTTTGTTAACATGGTAAGCTGAGACATGGGAGATATTTAATTTCTTCTTGCTTCTCTTGTGTAAGATTATTGCTAACACGAGTTTGCACAGGTAATGCTCCTCCCTTCTCATCTTTCTCGGCTAACAGAGCTCGGTCTAGGATGTTTGTCCGCGACCAAACCACTGCCAACACTTCGCCGCTGGACATTTCTCTGCGATGTGCGCTCCCAACCCGACAAGCCAGGTCTGCTGCGCCTGGCTGTCCGCTCTGACAACTGCATGTTTAAATGTTTCACGCGGGACCACTACACTGCCTAGACAGGCCCCTCCGATGCGCCATCTTTAAATAAAGTTCTATGGCACATTTAAAGATGGCACGTCGGAGCGACCTGTCTATTAGGCAGTGCAGCTTTCCCGCGCGGGACATTTAAACAAGCAGTTTTTGGGGTGGACAGCTGTCGGGAGAAGACAACGCCGTGACATGTCCAGCAGTGTAGTGTCCCGGCGGCGTTTTTTTCGCCGCCACGTCCCATTCCGGCTTGCGCTATAGGTTTAGTAAACACTTGATTTATAAACGATCCCTAATCGGAGGTCCTCATGAAAACATTCTTAATTTTCGAAAGAAACTACATTTGTTTGAAAGATTTACAATTACATCAAGTTGTTTTTAAAGGGGCAATCTCTCCGAGCTCCAAAGTGAACTTATTCCACTGACATGTTTAAAGGAGTCTCATCTGGGTAGTTGATGCCTTGTTTACCCAAATCGGACACCTATAAGTATTTTTTTAAAGCTAGACCTTGAAGGGGTTTGATTTCTCCCCTTTTTGAGTGAAGTGCTTGTGCAGCCAGTGTCCCTCCTCTACCTCACCTTAACTTTATTGGGTTTCTGATGAAGACAGGTTAGACTTTTAGGGTAAAGAAAACACTTGATCGACAAACAGTTCCCTATCGACTGACACTTATCACTTCATTCATTGATTACCTCAGCTTTTCAAGTTCTTAAATTGAAGGCAAAGTTATTTTCTTGTACACCCTTCTTTGGCTTGTGAAAAAGCTGGACGAGAGCCACCAAAGTGTTCTGATGTTCCAAAGCAGGTCTCCCCCCCCCCCCCCTTTATTTGCCTGCGGGATGCCTACATTCTGTGAAGTGGTATAGGCCTGCTACTTATATTAACCCAAAGGTGAACTAAGCTGTTACACTGGTGTCTCGGTTAAAGGGCCAAACACCTTGCAATAAATGATCTCTCTATGCCTATAGCATTAACCTTTAGAAGCAGATGGATGCATCTAATATAACATTATTTCTGCCATGGCTTAATGCAGGCCTGCACAACATACGGCCGGGCGCCAGTTTAATAAATAAATAATAAATAAAAAAAACTTTAAAAAATGACGGCGATTCCCCGCGGTCCCGGCACGCATGCGCAGGGCCCGCTCCCCCCTCCCTGCTCCCCCAACCTCCCCCCCCCCCCCGCTGGCAATGTGGGACAGAGGGCGAAGTCACAGCTAGCTGAGCTCTTCTGCGGCTGCTCCCCCCCTGCTCCCAACGTGGATATGTGCAGGGGGGTGAGGTGAGGTGCAGGGGGGTGAGGTGAGGTGCAGGGGGGTGAGGTGAGGTGCAGGGGGGTGAGGTGAGGTGCAGGGGGGTGAGGTGAGGTGCAGGGAGGTGAGGTGCAGGGGGATGAGGTGAGGTGCAGGGGGGTGGGGTGAGGTGCAGGGGGGTGGGGTGAGGTGCAGGGGGGTGAGGTGCAGGGGGGGGTGAGGTGCAGGGGGGTGAGGTGCAGGGGGGTGGGGTGAGGTGCAGGGGGGTGGGGTGAGGTGGGGGTGGGGTGAGGTGCAGGGGGGTGAGGTGAGGTGCAGGGGGGTCAGGTGAGGTGCAGGGGGGGTCATTGGAGGTGCAGGGGGGGTCATTGGAGGTGCAAGGGGGGAGAGTGATGTGAGGTGTAGGGGGGGGAGAGTGATGTGAGGTGTAGGGGGGGGAGTGATGTGAGGTGCAGGTGGGGAGAGTGATGTGAGGTGCAGGGGGGGGAGAGTGATGTGAAGTGCAGGGGGGGGAGAGTGATGTGAGGTGCAGGGTGGGGGGGAGAGTGATGTGAGGTGCAGGGTGGGGGGGAGAGTGATGTGAGGTGCAGGGTGGGGGGGAGAGTGATGTGAGGTGCAGGCTGGGGGGAGAGTGATGTGAGGTGCAGGGTGGGGGGAGAGTGATGTGAGGTGCAGGGTGGGGGGAGTGATGTGAGGTGCAGGGGGGGAGAGTGATGTGAGGTGCAGGGGGGTATTGTGTGTGGGTGAGGGGGAGAGATATGAGGATGATGATGATGAGAGGTGCTGGAGGAGAGATGATGATGATGATGATTTTACCCATGCGGCCCAAATTTTTTTTCCTTGGAGCAGTTCGGCCCTTCTCGCTTTACGAGTTGTGCAGGCCTGGCGTAATGCAAACTTCTAAGTGTTTTTTTTACTGGGCAATTGGAACCTGTGGAAATGTCTACTATACAATACTTGAGAAATAAGTCTACTAGTTTATTCCAGTGGGCTTCCAAGAATGGTAATCTTGATTGCAAGGTTGGCAGGTGCAGTCCCCAAGTAAGACCACATTGATCTAATGGCACTACTGTGAAATGGGTTAAAACCAGATTTGACAAAAATAATTTTAAGATCAGAAAGGCAAGTATATGAAATACTTTGTAAAGTTTTCTTGTAAAGTTTTTATACTTCATGTGACCTAATTTCTGCCTTCTCTTTCATCTTCCTGGTTTGGAAAAAAATATCATATATATTAATGGTAGAAAGGTTTTTTTTTTTTTGGCAGCTCTGATACCTTGCAAAGAGGCGTGTTGCTTTCTGTTTTAGCCCAGTGGCTAAGCATGCTTGGACACCGTTGAAGCTTTAGAAATTATTGCTTAACTCTGCATCAAAGCTTTCCAAAATGAATCAAAAACTGAAGCTTGTATGAAATGTTTTTAGATCATGATAAACCCATAACCTTATGCAGGTGAAAACTTTCTTTAACCATGACCACTTCAACATTAATTTGCAGAGCAATGCATTTTGCTGGACTAACCCAGTATTATGGTTGGCCTATCCTTTAGCTTCTTTGCATACCCAGTTAATCAACCCCACACTGATGAGACCCATTAAGGTTGAAACAGCTGTCTGTGGGTGGTTTTCTGGGTATGCACCTTAACCCTGGCTGTGCTCAAAGCTGTGACCATGCAGCAAGCTTAAGCCTATAAGGAACCATGTTAAAAAATGGTTTTTGAAGCAAAAAGTGGCACTGTGTGCTCATTTGCATGTCATTTTAAATTCTTTAAATTCTTCATGGGCAAGCTACCTGAACAAGCTCCTCACCCCTACCACTTGCAGAACTTATCACCTGAGATCAGACTCCAAAAGACTATTCATGGTCCCAAGGCTCAACAAAGTATCCGGACGTTCCTCCTTCTCCTTCCGTGCACCCCAAAACTGGAACAACCTACCAGAGACTCTCACATCCACCACCAGTTGTAACTGTTTCATACGCTCATAATATATATTTTCTTTAACTGTGCACGCAGTGTCTTGTATATAATGTATACCCTGTTCATTTATGTAACTGTACTTGTAACCATGTATTATTTGTTTTACTCTGTGCCCAGGACATACTTGAAAACGAGAGGTAACTCTCAATGTATTACTTCCTGGTAAAATATTTTATAAATAAATAAATACATTTCCCAGAATCCCTTGCTGCAGTGGAAGTGCTGTGTGCTGGGTGATAATGGGGAAAGGCGGGGTTGCAGACCTGCCTAAGACATGCAGATGAGCATACAGTTGTATTTACATTTGCATATTTGCTTTGCTGTGGAGGGTTTTTGTCACTTTTTTTACTCACCATAACTTAACTATATATATATATAACATTCCAATAGACACTGTTTATAGTATAGCTTTTGCTTGCTTCATTCATTGTAACATCGCCGGAAGAAGAGATCAGTGTATCTCGAAAGCTCGCACAAATAAAAGCATTTCGTTAGCCACAGAACGGTATCATCTATTTATTTTTTGATCATATATACATATAGAGAAGAAATGACCTAGGCGCAAATTGCAGGGAAAGGAAGAGAAGGGGAGAAAAATATCATAGGGTAGTATGTCAGAACAGTCAGGACTTAGGGGGTAAGATATGCAATTACCGTTTATCAGCAATTTAAAGCCTTTAATCCACAATGGGACTCAGGAACTCTGCTACTGATGAACTTCAATTTCGTGATACATTTCTTAGACTGCACACGATTCTTCAAACAGGCTCTCACAGCTTCATCATCATTCCGCTGCTGGAGGGTGTCTTTCCACGGGATGGATCTCACAAAGAGAGAGGGGGAGGGGAGAGGGGGAAGTAATATAGGAAAAAAGGAATATAGTGTAAAACATTTAATAAAATTCCTATCTAAAAACAACAGTTGGTATCCCACTCACATGTGTTTAATCGAACAAGAGCAGTTGAGAGTTTAAACTGAGTCTCTCACACTCATAACACAGAGACGCCGGTCCACTGCACGGCTGATGTTGACCCAAGAGACCTTCCGCATCACGTGTGTCGGCTCCAATTCTCGCGAGAGTTCGTCTTCCACACTCCTCTGTCGCGGCTTCTGC
>NW_027454755.1:0-61613 GCF_040206685.1 Ascaphus truei
GGGTTTAGGAGTGAGGCCTGATAGTGACTGACGTCCTGTGTACGGAGCCTTTCTGATCCCCGTCCCCCGGTACCCCGGGGTTTTAGGAGTGAGGTCTGATAGTGACTGACGTCCTGTGTACGGAGCCTTCTGATCCCCGTCCCCCCGGTACCCGGGGTTTAGGAGTGAGACCTGATAGTGACTGACGTCCTGTGTACGGAGCCTTTCTGATCCCCGTCCCCCCGGTACCCGGGGTTTAGGAGTGAGTCCTGATAGTGACTGACGTCCTGTGTACGGAGCCTTTCTGATCCCCGCCCCCCGGTACCCGGGGTTTAGGAGTGAGGCCTGATAGTGACTGACGTCCTGTGTACGGAGCCTTTCTGATCCCGTCCCCCGGTACCCGGGTTTAGGAGTGAGGACCTGATAGTGACTGACGTCCTGTGTACGGAGCCTTTCTGATCCCCGTCCCCCGGTACCCGGGGTTTAGGAGTGAGGCCTGATAGTGACTGACGTCCTGTGTACGGAGCCTTTCTGATCCCCGTCCCCCGGTACCCGGGGTTTAGGAGTGAGACCTGATAGTGACTGACGTCCTGTGTACGGAGCCTTTCTGATCCCCGTCCCCCGGTACCCGGGGTTTAGGAGTGAGGCCTGATAGTGACTGACGTCCTGTGTACGGAGCCTTTCTGATCCCCGTCCCCGGTACCCGGGGTTTAGGAGTGAGACCTGATAGTGACTGACGTCCTGTGTACGGAGCCTTTCTGATCCCCGTCCCCGGTACCCGGGGTTTAGGAGTGAGGCCTGATAGTGACTGACGTCCTGTGTACGGAGCCTTTCTGATCCCCGTCCCCCGGTACCCGGGGTTTAGGAGTGAGACCTGATAGTGACTGACGTCCTGTGTACGGAGCCTTTCTGATCCCCGTCCCCCGGTACCCGGGGTTTAGGAGTGAGACCTGATAGTGACTGACGTCCTGTGTACGGAGCCTTTCTGATCCCCGTCCCCCGGTACCCGGGGTTTAGGAGTGAGACCTGATAGTGACTGACGTCCTGTGTACGGAGCCTTTCTGATCCCCGTCCCCGGTACCCGGGGTTTAGGAGTGAGGCCTGATAGTGACTGACGTCCTGTGTACGGAGCCTTTCTGATCCCCGTCCCCCGGTACCCGGGGTTTAGGAGTGAGACCTGATAGTGACTGACGTCCTGTGTACGGAGCCTTTCTGATCCCCGTCCCCCGGTACCCGGGGTTTAGGAGCGAGACCTGATAGTGACTGACGTCCTGTGTACGGAGCCTTTCTGATCCCCGTCCCCCGGTACCCGGGGTTTAGGAGTGAGACCTGATAGTGACTGACGTCCTGTGTACGGAGCCTTTCTGATCCCGTCCCCCGGTACCCGGGGTTTAGGAGTGAGACCTGATAGTGACTGACGTCCTGTGTACGGAGCCTTTCTGATCCCCCCGGTACCCGGGGTTTAGGAGTGAGACTGATAGTGACTGACCGTCCTGTGTACGGAGCCTTTCTGATCCCCGTCCCCCGGTACCCGGGGTTTAGGAGTGAGGCCTGATAGTGACTGACGTCCTGTGTACGGAGCCTTTCTGATCCCCCCGTCCCCCCGGTACCCGGGGTTTGGGAGTGAGACCTGATAGTGACTGACGTCCTGTGTACGGAGCCTTTCTGATCCCCGCCCCCCCGGTACCCGGGGTTTAGGAGTGAGACCTGATAGTGACTGACACGTCCTGTGTACGGAGCCTTTCTGATCCCCGTCCCCCGGTACCCGGGGGTTTAGGAGTGAGGCCTGATAGTGACTGACGTCCTGTGTACGGAGCCTTTCTGATCCCCGTCCCCCCGGTACCCGGGGTTTAGGAGTGAGACCTGATAGTGACTGACGTCCTGTGTACGGAGCCTTTCTGATCCCCGCCCCCCTGTACCCGGGGTTTAGGAGTGAGACCTGATAGTGACTGACGTCCTGTGTACGGAGCCTTTCTGATCCCCGTCCCCCGGTACCCGGGGTTTAGGAGTGAGGCCTGATAGTGACTTGACGTCCTGTGTACGGAGCCTTTCTGATCCCCGCCCCCCTGTACCCGGGGTTTAGGAGTGAGGCCTGATAGTGACTGACGTCCTGTGTACGGAGCCTTTCTGATCCCCGCCCCCCTGTACCCGGGGTTTAGGAGTGAGGCCTGATAGTGACTGACGTCCTGTGTACGGAGCCTTTCTGATCCCCGCCCCCCGGTACCCGGGGTTTAGGAGTGAGGCCTGATAGTGACTGACGTCCTGTGTACGGAGCCTTTCTGATCCCCGTCCCCCCGGTACCCGGGGTTTGGGAGTGAGACCTGATAGTGACTGACGTCCTGTGTACGGAGCCTTCTGATCCCCGCCCCCCTGTACCCCGGGGTTTAGGAGTGAGGCCTGATAGTGACTGACGTCCTGTGTACGGAGCCTTTCTGATGCCCCGTCCCCCGGTACCCGGGGTTTAGGAGTGAGGCCTGATAGTGACTGATGTCCTGTGTACGGAGCCTTTCTGATCCCCCGCCCCCGGTACCCGGGGTTTAGGAGTGAGACCTGATAGTGACTGACGTCCTGTGTACGGAGCCTTTCTGATCCCCGTCCCCCGGTACCCGGGGTTTAGGAGTGAGACCTGATAGTGACTGACGTCCTGTGTACGGAGCCTTTCTGATCCCCGTCCCCCGGTACCCGGGGGTTAGGAGTGAGGCCTGATAGTGACTGACGTCCTGTGTACGGAGCCTTTCTGATCCCCGTCCCCCGGTACCGGGGTTTAGGAGTGAGGCCTGATAGTGACTGACGTCCTGTGTACGGAGCCTTTCTGATCCCCGTCCCCCGGTACCCGGGGTTTAGGAGTAAGGCCTGATAGTGACTGACGTCCTGTGTACGGAGCCTTTCTGATCCCCGCCCCCCGGTACCCGGGGTTTAGGAGTGAGGCCTGATAGTGACTGACGTCCTGTGTACGGAGCCTTTCTGATCCCCGCCCCCCTGTACCCGGGGTTTAGGAGTGAGACCTGATAGTGACTGACGTCCTGTGTACGGAGCCTTTCTGATCCCCGTCCCCCGGTACCCGGGGTTTAGGAGCGAGGCCTGATAGTGACTGACGTCCTGTGTACGGAGCCTTTCTGATCCCCGTCCCCCGGTACCCGGGGTTTAGGAGTGAGGCCTGATAGTGACTGACGTCCTGTGTACGGAGCCTTTCTGATCCCCTCCCCCGGTACCGGGTTAGGAGTGAGGCCTGATAGTGACTGACGTCCTGTGTACGAGCCTTTCTGATCCCCGTCCCCCGGTACCCGGGGTTTAGGAGTGAGGCCTGATAGTGACTGACGTCCTGTGTACGGAGCCTTTCTGATCCCCGCCCCCCGGTACCCGGGGTTTAGGAGTGAGGCCTGATAGTGACTGACGTCCTGTGTACGGAGCCTTTCTGATCCCCGCCCCCCTGTACCCGGGGTTTAGGAGTGAGACCTGATAGTGACTGACGTCCTGTGTACGGAGCCTTTCTGATCCCCGTCCCCCGGTACCCGGGGTTTAGGAGCGAGGCCTGATAGTGACTGACGTCCTGTGTACGGAGCCTTTCTGATCCCCGTCCCCCGGTACCCGGGGTTTAGGAGTGAGGCCTGATAGTGACTGACGTCCTGTGTACGGAGCCTTTCTGATCCCCGTCCCCCGGTACCCGGGGTTTAGGAGTGAGGCCTGATAGTGACTGACGTCCTGTGTACGGAGCCTTTCTGATCCCCGTCACCCGGTACCCGGGGTTTAGGAGTGAGACTGATAGTGACTGACACGTCCTGTGTACGGAGCCTTTCTGATCCCCGTCCCCCGGTACCCGGGGTTTAGGAGTGAGACCTGATAGTGACTGACGTCCTGTGTACGGAGCCTTTCTGATCCCCGTCCCCCGGTACCCGGGGTTTAGGAGTGAGGCCTGATAGTGACTGACGTCCTGTGTACGGAGCCTTTCTGATCCCCGTCCCCCGGTACCCGGGGTTTAGGAGTGAGACCTGATAGTGACTGACACGTCCTGTGTACGGAGCCTTTCTGATCCCGTCCCCCGGTACCCGGGGTTTTAGGAGTGAGGCCTGATAGTGACTGACGTCCTGTGTACGGAGCCTTTCTGATCCCCGTCCCCCGGTACCCGGGGTTTAGGAGTGAGACCTGATAGTGACTGACACGTCCTGTGTACGGAGCCTTTCTGATCCCCGTCCCCCGGTACCCGGGGTTTGGGAGTGAGACCTGATAGTGACTGACGTCCTGTGTACGGAGCCTTTCTGATCCCCGTCCCCCGGTACCCGGGGTTTAGGAGTGAGACCTGATAGTGACTGACACGTCCTGTGTACGGAGCCTTTCTGATCCCCGTCCCCGGTACCCGGGGTTTAGGAGTGAGACCTGATAGTGACTGACGTCCTGTGTACGGAGCCTTTCTGATCCCCGTCCCCCGGTACCCGGGGTTTAGGAGTGAGGCCTGATAGTGACTGACGTCCTGTGTACGGAGCCTTTCTGATCCCCGTCCCCCCGGTACCCGGGGTTTAGGAGTGAGACCTGATAGTGACTGACGTCCTGTGTACGGAGCCTTTCTGATCCCCGTCCCCCGGTACCCGGGGTTTAGGAGTGAGGCCTGATAGTGACTGACGTCCTGTGTACGGAGCCTTTCTGATCCCCGTCCCCCGGTACCCGGGGTTTAGGAGCGAGGGCCTGATAGTGACTGACGTCCTGTATACGGAGCCTTTCTGATCCCGTCCCCCGGTACCCGGGGTTTAGGAGCGAGACCTGATAGTGACTGACACGTCCTGTGTACGGAGCCTTTCTGATCCCCGTCCCCCGGTACCCGGGGTTTAGGAGTGAGACCTGATAGTGACTGACACGTCCTGTGTACGGAGCCTTTCTGATCCCCGTCCCCCGGTACCCGGGGTTTAGGAGTGAGGCCTGATAGTGACTGACGTCCTGTGTACGGAGCCTTTCTGATCCCCGTCCCCCGGTACCCGGGGTTTAGGAGTGAGGCCTGATAGTGACTGACGTCCTGTGTACGGAGCCTTTCTGATCCCCGTCCCCCGGTACCCGGGGTTTAGGAGTGAGGCCTGATAGTGACTGACGTCCTGTGTACGGAGCTTTCTGATCCCCGTCCCCCGGTACCCGGGGTTTAGGAGTGAGGCCTGATAGTGACTGACGTCCTGTGTACGGAGCCTTTCTGATCCCCGTCCCCCGGTACCCGGGGTTTAGGAGTGAGACCTGATAGTGACTGACACGTCCTGTGTACGGAGCCTTTCTGATCCCCGTCCCCCGGTACCCGGGGTTTGGGAGTGAGACCTGATAGTGACTGACGTCCTGTGTACGGAGCCTTTCTGATCCCGTCCCCCGGTACCCGGGGTTTAGGAGTGAGGCCTGATAGTGACTGACGTCCTGTGTACGGAGCCTTTCTGATCCCCGTCCCCCCGTACCCGGGGTTTAGGAGTGAGACCTGGTTGGTGACTGACCAAGTCCTGTGTACCACGGCTGTAACCCGCCACAATGGAGGTTAAAATGAACATTGGTGGCTGCAGTTGCATCCAGAACCCTCTAGTGCAAGACTGGCCAGCTCTAGTCCTCACAGGCCACCATCAGGCCCGGGATTGGGCATATCCCTGCTTCAGCACAGGTGACAATCGTTGTGATTGAGCCCACCTGTGCTGAAGCGGGGATATCCCTAATACCGGACGTGTTGGCCGCCCCTGCACTAGTTGCGGTTACATTGAGGGGGGCTCAGCCTTGCTGCTGTTGCTTTGTGCGCAAGCGGCACCTCAGTCTAACAGTGTGTTTGGGGGGGGGGGGTCTCCATGCAGTGCTAGGAGGCGAATTCCTCAAGTACATGGAGGCGTTCAAACCGTTCCTCGGCATCGGACTGAAAAACTACGCAGAGTATCAGGTGAGGCTGTTATAGGGGCGAGTCGCAGGTCCTGTACCCCTCAACCTGACCCCGCTCGCCCAACACCCACATCCTGAAGCAGGGTTTCCAGTCACTGGGTCTGTACCCACCGCTGTCTTTGCCCGGGAGAGATTGGGCAGATTACTGGGCGCTCATACCCCAACCAGAAATAAGGGAGCAACCTCCGGAGGGAATCGTGCGAGTAACGGGTATCCTGCCACGGGTTTCACTTGGGACGCTAGCGAGTAACGGGTATCCTGCCGCGGGTTTCACTTGGGAGCCGCGTGCGAGCGAGTAACGGGTATCCTGCCGCGGGTTTCACTTGGGAGCCGCGTGCGAGCGAGTAACGGGTATCCTGACGCGGGTTTCACTTGGGAGCCGCGTGCGAGCGAGTAACGGGTATCCTGCCGCGGGTTTCACTTGGGAGCCGCGTGCGAGCGAGTAACGGGTATCCTGCCGCGGGTTTCACTTGGGGTGCGAGCGAGTAACGGGTATCCTGCCGCGGGTTTCACTTGGGAGCCGCGTGCGAGCGAGTAACGGCTATCCTGCCGCGGGTTTCACTTGGGAGCCGCGTGCGAGCGAAGTAACGGCTATCCTGCCGCGGGTTTCACTTGGGAGCCGCGGTGCGAGCGAGTAACGGGGTATCCTGCCGCAGGTTTCACTTGGGACGCGTGCGAGCGAGTAACGGGTATCCTGCCGCGGGTTTTCACTTGGGACGCGTGCGAGCGAGTAACGGCTATCCTGCCGCGGGTTTCACTTGGGAGCCGCGTGCGAGCGAGTAACGGCTATCCTGCCGCGGGTTTCACTTGGGACGCGTGCGAGCGAGTAACGGGTATCCTGCCGCGGGTTTCACTTGGGACGCGTGCGAGCGAGTAACGGGTATCCTGCCGCGGGTTTCACTTGGGAGCCGCGTGCGAGCGAGTAACGGCTATCCTGCCGCGGGTTTCACTTGGGAGCCGCGTGCGAGCGAGTAACGGGTATCCTGCCGCGGGTTTCACTTGGGACGCGTGCGAGCGAGTAACGGCTATCCTGCCGCGGGTTTCACTTGGGACGCGTGCGAGCGAGTAACGGCTATCCTGCCGCGGGTTTCACTTGGGAGCCGCATGCGAGCGAGTAACGGCTATCCTGCCGCGGGTTTCACTTGGGAGCCGCGTGCGAGCGAGTAACGGGGTATCCTGCCGCGGGTTTCACTTGGGACGCGTGTGCTTGTGGCGACTGACCCTTTGCATGGAAATCTTCCTTATGATGCATTTCTGTGACTCGCCCGTCTCCTCGTACCCCACCCCCTTGCTGGCCCTCCTGTCTGACCCATCGTTGTCCCCCTGCTCTCCTCCTCCTCTCTGACGCGTCGTCCCCCCCTCCCCAGGTGTGCCTGGCTGCGGTGGGACTGGTGGGAGATTTGTGCCGAGCTCTGCAGACAAACATCCTGCCGTTCTGTGACGAGGTCATGCAGCTGCTTCTGGAGAACCTCGGGGTAAGAGCATGGGATGGGGGGGGCGCGGGGGGTGCAGTGCCGGCTGTCTGGGGGGGAGGGTGCTGGGGGTGGGGCAAAGTGCCGGCTGTCTCGGGGTGAGGGGCAAAGTGCTTGGGGGTGGGGCAAAGTGCTGGCTGTCTGGGGGTGAGGGGGGCAAAGTGCCGGCTGTCTGGGGGTGAGGGGGCAAAGTGCTTGGGGGTGGGGCAAAGTGCTGGGGGGTGGGGCAAAGTGCCGGCTGTCTGGGGGTGAGGGGGCAAAGTGCTTGGGGGTGGGGCAAAGTGCTGGCTGTCTGGGGGTGAGGGGGGCAAAGTGCCGGCTGTCTGGGGGGTGAGGGGGCAAAGTGCTGGGGGTGAGGGGGCAAAGTGCCGGCTGTCTGGGGGTGAGGGGGCAAAGTGCTGGGGGGTGGGGCAAAGTGCCGGCTGTCTGGGGGTGAGGGGGCAAAGTGCTGGGGGGTTGGGCAAAGTGCCGGCTGTCTGGGGGTGAGGGGGCAAAGTGCTGTTCCCACCATCTGGGACTATATAGACACATGGATACTGGAGCCTGCAGACTGTACACCCAGCGCTGTACGTGCGGGTACAGAGGAGCTAGTACGGCAGGATGTCCCACATAATGCGCTGCCCATGCGCACGGCGCTGTACGTGCGGGTACAGAGGAGCTAGTACGGCAGGATGTCCCACATAATGCGCTGCCCATGCACACGGCGCTGTACGTAGGAGGGGATTGCTGCATACAATGCGTGTGACCTTCCCTGCGTGTGGGATGCGCAGTTTCTCCCGGCCGCCGCGCTCTGGCCGGGAATGTATGAACGCGCGCCCGCCCGCCCTGTGTGTGTGTTTCTGACGCCCGCGTGCGCTCTGACAGAACGAGAACGTTCACCGCTCCGTGAAGCCGCAGATCCTGTCCGTGTTCGGCGACATCGCGCTCGCCATCGGCGGGGAGTTTAAGAAGTACCTGGAGGTCGTGCTGAACACCTTGCAGCAAGCGTCGCAGGCGCAGGTGGACAAGGTAAGCGGACGGGTGTCCTGCGGGGCGGGGGGCAGGAGAGGTTACATCTTCCGTTTGCACTTCCTATGGGCCGTGCGGTCACCGTGGTGCTTTGTGGGAAGGTGGAGGCCTGCAGAGCCGGGCTGTGTTAATTCCGCCTCTGGGAATCGCCGTATTTCCACAGTGGGGCCGGAGCAAAGTTAGGGAAATGGTCCCTTTCTGTGACCTGGGGGGATACAGACGTGTCCACCGACACGCCACATGTTTGGGATTTGGGAGGGCGGGGCGCGGAGGGCTCTGTCTGAGGATGACATGTTCATGCACCACGCAGAATCCACGCTGTGTTGATTATGAATCTCTGAAGACTTCTCTCTGTGTGCTACTCCGGGGGGGGGGGGGGGGCTCGGTGTAAATGGCTCTGATCCAGTCCCAAACTCCCTGCTACTCCGGGGGGGGTGGGGGGAGGGG
This sequence comes from Ascaphus truei, assembly GCF_040206685.1. NCBI lineage: Eukaryota > Metazoa > Chordata > Amphibia > Anura > Ascaphidae > Ascaphus > Ascaphus truei. The sequence continues at coordinate 8,793 of NW_027454755.1, forward strand.
CTCGGTGTAAATGGCTCTGATCCAGTCCCAAACTCCCTGCTACTCCGGGGGGGGGGGAGGGGCTCGGTGTAAATGGCTCTGATCCAGTCCCAAACTCCCTGCTACTCCGGGGGGGGGGGGGGGAGGGGCTCGGTGTAAATGGCTCTGATCCAGTCCCAAACTCCCTGCTACTTCGGGGGTGGGGGGGGGTGGGGGGGAGGGGCTCGGTGTAAATGGCTCTGATCCAGTCCCAAACTCCCTGCTACTCCGGGGGGGGACAGGGGAGGGGCTCGGTGTAAATGGCTCTGATCCAGTCCCAAACTCTGCTTCTCCTGGGCACGTTACTTTATCTCCCTGCGCCTCAGGCCCCAGAAACAGAGTGTAAGCTCTGCGGGGCAGCGACTGTCTGTAAATCCTATGCTCTGGGTCCCATTGCGAGAGACGCGCTGTATGAAAGGGTTAATGTATGTGTGTATCCGGTTCTGTTTCCCCCTGAGGGGCTGCTGCCTGTAACACCTTCCCTTGTCACCATCTCGCCAAGGCAGGGGGTCCCCAGAGCTGTAATTAAAGGGTCAATAAGAGCCGGTTACACTGCTCCTTTAAATAGAGTGACCGCTGGTTACAGCGCGGCGTCCGTCAGGGAATGTAACCTCTCTGTGCTGCAGCGGGGGGTTGGATCCGCAGCTCTGCTGCAGCGGGGGGTTGGATCCGCAGCTCTGATTGGTTGCTGCGAGTTGAGCAGTGACCGCCCCGTCTCTCCCCAGACAGACTACGATATGGTGGATTACCTGAACGAGCTGCGGGAGGGCTGCCTGGAGGCGTATACGGGAATCATCCAGGGGCTGAAAGGGGACCAGGAGAACGTGCACCGTGAGTACCGCCCCGAGAGGGGGTGCGGGGGGGGGTAACCTAACCGCCCCGCCTCTCCCTAACCCCCCCGCCTCTCCCTGACCCCCCCGCCTCTCTCCCTGAACCCCCGCCTCTCTCCCTGAACCCCCCCGCCTCTCTCCCTGAACCCCCCGCCTCTCTCCCTGAACCCCCCGCCTCTCTCCCTGAACCCCCCGCCTCTCTCCCTGAACCCCCCGCCGCTCTCCCTGAACCCCCCGCCTCTCTCCCTGAACCCCCCGCCTCTCTCCCTGAACCCCCCGCCTCTCTCCCTGAACCCCCCGCCTCTCTCCCTGAACCCCCCCGCCTCTCTCCCTGAACCCCCCCGCCTCTCTCCCTGAACCCCCCCGCCTCTCTCCCTGAACCCCCCCGCCTCTCCCTGAACCCCCCCGCCCCTCTCCCTAACCCCCCCCCCCCCGCCTCTCTCCCTAACCCCCCCGCCTCTCTCCCTAACCCCCCCCCCCCGCGCCTCTCCCTAACCCCCCCCGCCTCTCTCCCTAACCCCCCCGCCTCTCTCCCTAACCCCCCCGCCCCTCTCCCTAACCCCCCCCCCCGCCTCTCTCCCCTGCAGCTGATGTGATGCTGGTGCAGCCGCGTGTAGAGTTCATTCTGTCGTTCATCGATCACGTCGCCGGAGACGAGGATCACACGGACGGCGTGGTGGCGTGCGGCGCCGGCCTCGTCGGGTGAGTACAGCCTTTGGCGCGCGCTCTGCAGAGACGGGCGTTACACGGCCGTACCAGACCATTATTAGGCTTGGCGAGTAGAGGGCACCTCGCTCGCGGGGGTCGGGTCCGCTCTGACCCCTAATAAACACATTGTAGCGTGGCTAAAAAATAGGCCCAATGTGGTCCTGATGTGATCACTGGATCCCCTGGAGAGGTCCGTGGCCGCTGTATAACGAGATCACTGAATCCCCTGGGAGAGGTCCGTGTGCGCTGTATAACGAGATCCCTGAATCCCCTGGGAGAGGTCCGTGGCCGCTGTATAACGAGATCACTGAATCCCCTGGGAGAGGTCCGTGGGCGCTGTATAACGAGATCCCTGAATCCCCTGGGAGAGGTCCGTGGCCGCTGTATAACGAGATCCCTGAATCCCCTGGGAGAGGTCCGTGGCCGCTGTATAACGAGATCCCTGAATCCCCTGGGAGAGGTCCGTGGCCGCTGTATAACGAGATCACTGAATCCCCTGGGAGAGGTCCGTGGGCGCTGTATAACGAGATCCCTGAATCCCCTGGGAGAGGTCCGTGGCCGCTGTATAACGAGATCCCTGAATCCCCTGGGAGAGGTCCGTGGCCGCTGTATAACGAGATCCCTGAATCCCCTGGAGAGGTCCGTGGCCGCTGTATAACGAGATCCTGAATCCCCTGGGAGAGGTCCGTGGCCGCTGTATAACGAGATCCCTGAATCCCCTGGGAGAGGCCGTGGCCGCTGTATAACGAGATCACTGGATCCCCTGGGAGAGGTCCGTGGCCGCTGTATAACGAGATCACTGGATCCCCTGGGAGAGGTCCGTGGCCGCTGTATAACGAGATCCCTGAATCCCCTGGGAGAGGTCCGTGGCCGCTGTATAACGAGATCCCTGAATCCCCTGGGAGAGGTCCGTGGCCGCTGTATAACGAGATCCCTGAATCCCCTGGGAGAGGTCCGTGGCCGCTGTATAACGAGATCACTGAATCCCTGGAGAGGTCCGTGGCCGCAGTTTAACGAGATCCCTGAATCCCCTGGGAGAGGTCCGTGGCCGCTGTAGAACGAGATCCCTGAATCCCTGGGAGAGGTCCGTGGCCGCTGTATAATGAGATCCCTGAATCCCCTGGGAGAGGTCCGTGGCCGCTGTAGAACGAGATCCCTGAATCCCCTGGGAGAGGTCCGTGGCCGCTGTATAATGAGATCCCTGAATCCCCTGGGAGAGTCCGTGGCCGCTGTAAAACGAGATCCCTGAATCCCCTGGAGAGGTCCGTGGCCGCTGTAGAACGAGATCCCTGAATCCCCTGGGAGAGGTCCGTGGCCGCTGTAGAACGAGATCCCTGAATCCCTGGGAGAGGTCCGTGGCCGCTGTATAACGAGATCCCTGAATCCCCTGGGAGAGGTCCGTGGCCGCTGTATAACGAGATCCCTGAATCCCCTGGGAGAGGTCCGTGGCCGCTGTATAACGAGATCCCTGAATCCCCTGGGAGAGGTCCGTGGCCGCTGTATAACGAGATCCCTGAATCCCCTGGGAGAGGTCCGTGGCCGCTGTAGAACGAGATCCCTGAATCTGAATCCCCTGGGAGAGGTCCGTGGCCGCTGTATAACGAGATCCCTGAATCCCCTGGGAGAGGTCCGTGGCCGCTGTATAACGAGATCCCTGAATCCCCTGGGAGAGGTCCGTGGCCGCTGTATAACGAGATCCCTGAATCCCCTGGGAGAGGTCCGTGGCCGCTGTATAACGAGATCCCTGAATCCCCTGGGAGAGGTCCGTGGCCGCTGTAGAACGAGATCCCTGAATCCCCTGGGAGAGGTCCGTGGCCGCTGTATAACGAGATCCCTGAATCCCCTGGGAGAGGTCTGTGGCCGGTGTATAACGAGATCACTGGATCCCCTGGGAGAGGTCCGTGGCCGCTGTATAACGAGATCCCTGAATCCCCTGGGAGAGGTCCGTGGCCGCTGTATAACGAGATCCCTGAATCCCCTGGGAGAGGTCCGTGGCCGCTGTAGAACGAGATCCCTGAATCCCCTGGGAGAGGTCCGTGGCCGCTGTATAACGAGATCCCTGGATCCCCTGGGAGAGGTCCGTGGCCGCTGTATAACGAGATCCCTGAATCCCCTGGGAGAGGTCCGTGGCCGCTGTATGGAAGGTGATATTTCTGGGTTAGAGGGTCTCCAGACTCACCTGTCGGGCGGGGCCCCCCCTGCTGGTCAGTGTCACACTCCTGGTCACTGAGGAGACAGTCTGATAGAAGTGACGTAGCATCCTGAGACACACGGCAGCGGAGGGTCCGGTTTTGTTGCGGTCCTTCCCGGGGTATCGTGCTCCATGAGGGGAGAAACACCCGAATATTAGCAAGATAAGCCTATCCTACAAAAGCGATCCTGCTCAAACTACTGGGGGGGGGGGGCCTGTCAGCCGACGCGTCTCGCAGAGCGCTTTCATCTGCGCGGAGGGCTCTGTCTGAGGATGACATGTTCATGCACCACGCAGAATCCACGCTGTGTTGATTATGAATCTCTGAAGACTTCTCTCTGCTTCTCCGGGGAGGGGGGGGGGGAAGGGGCTCGGTGTAATGGCTCTGATCCAGTCCCAAACTCTCTGCTTCTCCGGGGAGGGGGGGGGGGAAGGGGCTCGGGTGTAAATGGCTCTGATCCAGTCCCAAACTCCCTGCTTCTCCGGGGGGAGGGGAAGGGGCTCGGTGTAAATGGCTCTGATCCAGTCCCCAAACTCCTCTGCTTCTCCGGGGGGGGGGGGGGAAGGGGCTCGGTGTAAATGGCTCTGATCCAGTCCCAAACTCTCTGCTTCTCCGGGGGGGGGGGGGGGGGGAAGGGGCTCGGTGTAAATGGCTCTGATCCAGTCCCAAACTCCCTGCTTCTCCGGGGGGAGGGGAAGGCTCGGTGTAAATGGCTCTGATCCAGTCCCAAACTCCCTGCTTCTCCGGGGGGGAGGGGGAAGGCTCGGTGTAAATGGCTCTGATCCTGTCCCAAACTCCCTGCTTCTCCGGGGGGGGGGGGGGAAGGGGCTCGGTGTAAATGGCTCTGATCCAGTCCCAAACTCTCTGCTTCTCCGGGGGGAGGGGAAGGGGCTCGGTGTAAATGGCTCTGATCCAGTCCCAAACTCCCTGCTTCTCCGGGGGGGGGGGGGGGGGGGCTCGGTGTAAATGGCTCTGATCCAGTCCCAAACTCTCTGCTTCTCCGGGGGGGAGGGGGAAGGGGCTCGGTGTAAATGGCTCTGATCCAGTCCCAAACTCTCTGCTTCTCCGGGGGGAGGGGAAGGGGCTCGGTGTAAATGGCTCTGATCCAGTCCCAAACTCCCTGCTTCTCCGGGGGGGGGGGGGGGGGGGCTCGGTGTAAATGGCTCTGATCCAGTCCCAAACTCTCTGCTTCTCCGGGGGGAGGGGAAGGGGCTCGGTGTAAATGGCTGATCCAGTCCCAAACTCCCTGCTTCTCCGGGGGGGAGGGGAAGGCTCGGTGTAAATGGCTCTGATCCAGTCCCAAACTCTCTGCTTCTCCGGGGGGAGGGGAAGGGGCTCGGTGTAAATGGCTCGGGTCCATTTCCAACCTCTCTTCCTGATCATGTATTCATAGTGACAGTAGTTAGAAGGTTCTCGGCGCTGCTGTTTGAGGCCTTGTTGATATGGCAGCGGTTCACTTTGGGAGCATAACCTTACAGCCCCGCCCGTGGTCATCATTACAGCTTCCTCTGTCAGACAGAAGTCCTCACGCCCACCACTGACCCCTTCCATGAGATTGCCCCGTCCCTGAGCAGAACCTCAAACTGTCGGGCACGGGGCTGTGTTTGGTGACCGGGGTGTGAGCTGCTTCTCTCTGTCCCCCACTCCCCCCCCCAGTGACCTGTGCACGGCGTTTGGGAAAGACGTCCTGAAGCTGGTGGAGGCGCGGCCGATGATCCACGAGCTGCTGACCGAGGGTAGGAAGTCCAAGACCAACAAGACCAAGACGCTGGCCACATGGGCGACAAAGGAGCTGAGGAAGCTGAAGAACCAAGCCTGGTAAGGAGGGTTCCCGGGGTTCAGGGCGGGGTGCGTGCGCCCCCCTGTGATGTCCGCTCCACCCATCTCCTCCTCCTCTCTCTCCAGACCTCACCGGCGGTGGGCCTGAGCCCGACATCCCCACTGAAGAAGAAAAACCTCCACACACACACGAGAGAGAGAGGAGAATGCTGATGAGTCCCGGCGGGAGTGAGGAGTATGTGCGCGGATAGTGAATGCTTGGGAATGAGAGGGTGAGTGAGTGAGTGAGGCTTCAAACACAACCACATGGAAAAATCCAGCCACAGCCGTGCTGTGAGAAGCAGAGACTCCCTGGGACTCCCCCCCCCTCCCCGGGGAGAGGAGAGAGACCCTCCACTCTTATGGATAGAAGGCGTCTGCCGTCTGCCGCTGCAGAGCCGCAGTGACTGGCGCAATGACACTACACTTGGGGGGGTTTTCCTTTGAACCATCTGGCCGCTAAGAATATTTTCTTTTTCTATATATATATAAATATATATATTTGTTTTTCTTTCCCTGCCGAACGCAGCCCCCCCCCCCCTTTTTTCCCCCCATCACTTGCTGTGGTGTCCGCCCAGCGCGTGAGGCCGAGCGTGGACTGAGCAGAGGGGGGGGGTGACTTGGATCCCCTCCCGGAGTGAGTGCGTGCGTGAGTGTGAGTGAGGAGAGCTGTTCCACATTGATGAGCTTCAAGTCATTTTTGCAGTTTAATAACCTCCATCACAGGCTGGAAGCGTCAAACCTTCTCCGCGCTAACCCCCCCCCCCTCCCCCTGTTCATCTAGACTAATGGGGGGGGGGGGAGCGAAGCTGTCACCAGGTTTCTAGATTACCAAGCAAGGTCTGTTACTCTAGGTTCATTATTTTTTTCCCCCCCCTTTCTATCGTTTAAACCCCTCCCGCTGAGACGGCAGGTATGCAAGGCCTCTCGGGCGGTGGAGGCGGTTGAGGGAAACAGACTGAACTAGTCTCGTAGTAAGCGCGCGCTGCCTGTGGCGTTCACGTCTCCTGTTTTTTTTTTTTGATCTGTGAATTGGGGGGGGGGGGGGGGGAGAGGAGAGAGCAGGGGAATTGTACAGAAGTTCAACCGTGAAAGCTGCCTTCAAAACGACCCCCCCCTCAAAGCAATGATATACATTTTGAAGGGAGCGACTAGGGGGTGGGGGGTGTTTGCCCCCCCATGTCTCCCGCCGCCCCCATGTCTCCCGCCCCCTTAATTTCAGAGGGTAGCAGCCCTGACGCTCACCAACGTGCCAAAGAGAATCAAAATCTGTACCGCTGTCTGCAGAATGTGAAAATTAACCCTTCCAACGCCGGATGTCTGCGGGGAGGGGGGGGGGTTGCTGACAGTTAAAGCGACACGCGAGAACACGGGGGGGGGGGAGGGGGGCGGACGCCACGCCGTTTTTCCTGAGCTGTTGCCGGATTTTAGTTCATGGGACTTTTTCACGCGACATTGGTTCTCCTGCTGCACTTACAGAGAAATGGCCGGATGTAAAGAACGCGGAACGCGCGGGGGGAAAGGAAGGACTGATTGTAGGTATATTCTCCGCGCTGGCCGGAGGACGCGGGACGCGGCGCTTGTACAAGGTTCTAATTTTTTTCACTGCAGTTGAAGATTAATAAAAAAAAAAATGGTGTCAAACCCTCCCCCTGCGCTTCCTCTGGTGTTCTTGGTGGGATCCCGCGTGGGCTGGGCTTGCACGCCCCCCCCGGTCACGCCTCCCTGCCTGTACCGCGCACGCTCTGTTTTTTGTTTGAGCGCCGACGCCTTGCACGGAAGATGTGGCAGCGGGAAGGGTTGCGCAGCGCGGCGTTTGCTCTCCCCCTCGTTAGGATTGGTAGTTTCTAGTTGAAGGCGTAACGAGCCGCCTGCGGGGAGGGTGAATCGGTCCGTGTCCCCCCCTCCTCTCCCACGGCCGGCTCACGGTCACCTCCCATATGTAGCAGCTTCTGTGACTCCCCCCCGGTGCTGGCGGTGTGGCCGGGATGGGGGTTAATGGGTGGGGGGGGCGTCTCGGCACGAATCCCAGCAGGGACCCCCCCCCCCCCCACCTGCTGCGCCTCTGCGTATTAACCCTGTCAGTGCTGGCAGGTTGTACCCTTCCCCCAGCACTGCTTTCTGCGCTGGGGCGGTGCCCGGTTACCTGAGGGGGGACGGGGGGGGGGGGGGCGGCGGCTGATCATTCCTCAGTGCTTCCTGTATGAGCTGTGCTGTTTGTACGCTGCAAGGAGAATAAACACTGACACAGTGATGGAAATAAAAAACCAACGTGTGCGTGTCTGACTGAGCTCTGCACCGACACCTCACTGCACCTACACACACACACACCTATATATTGTACCTGCAGTCCCTTATCACTAACAGATAAATACCTCCCCCTGCTGTGTGTATTTATAACACACTCCCCCCTGTGTAATAATGGTGTTGGGGAGGGGGGTTTCCCTGCTTGAACCCCCTGGTCCGTTATTAACACATCCGACCCAGTTTCGCTACTTCGGTCACTTGCAGTTACTGCTACATCTGGTGCGGTTACTCACAAGCGGCCTTAGTAATAATGCTCCGTTCTCCTCTGCGTGTGGCGGCCTTAGTAATAATGCTCCGTCTGCGTGTGGCGGCCTTAGTAATAATGCTCCGTCTCCTCTGCGTGTAACGGCCGTAGTAATAATGCTCCGTCTCCTCTGCGTGTGACGGCCTTAGTAATAACGCTCCGTCTCTGCGTGTGACGGCCGTAGTAATAATGCTCCGTCTGCGTGTGGCGGCCTTAGTAATAATGCTCCGTCTCCTCTGCGTGTGACGGCCTTAGTAATAATGCTCCGTCTCCTCTGCGTGTGACGGCCTTAGTAATAATGCTCCGTCTCCTGTGTGTGTGACGGCCTTAGTAATAACACTCCGTCTCCTCTGCGTGTGACGGCCTTAGTAATAATGCTCCGTCTCCTGTGCGTGTGGCGGCCTTAGTAATAATGCTCCCGTCTCCTGTGCGTTGTGGCGGCCTTAGTAATAACGCTCCGTCTCCTCTGCGTGTGACGGCCTTAGTAATAATGCTCCGTCTCCTGTGCGTGTGACGGCCTTAGTAATAATGCTCCGTCTCCTCTGCGTGTGACGGCCTTAGTAATAACGCTCCGTCTCCTCTGGCTGTGACGGCCTTAGTAATAACGCTCCGTCTCCTCTGCGTGTGACGGCCTTGGTAATAACGCTCCGTCTCCTCTGTGTGTGACGGCCTTGGTAATAACGCTCCGTCTCCTCTGCGTGTGACCGCCTTAGTAATAATGCTCCGTCTCTGCGTGTGACGGCCTTAGTAATAATGCTCCGTCTCCTGTGCGTGTGACCGCCTTAGTAATAACGCTCCGTCTCCTGTGCGTGTGGCGGCCTTAGTAATAACGCTCCGTCTCCTCTGCGTGTGACGGCCTTAGTAATAATGCTCCGTCTCCTGTGCGTGTGACGGCCTTAGTAATAATGCTCCGTCTCCTCTGCGTGTGACGGCCTTAGTAATAACGCTCCGTCTCCCCTGCGTGTGACGGCCTTAGTAATAATGCTCCGTCTCTGCGTGTGGCGGCCTTAGTAATAACGCTCCGTCTCCTCTGGCGTGTGGCGGCCTTAGTAATAATGCTCCGTCTCCTCTGCGTGTGACGGCCTTAGTAATAATGCTCCGTCTCCTGTGTGTGACGGCCTTAGTAATAACACTCCGTCTCCTCTGCGTGTGACGGCCTTAGTAATAATGCTCCGTCTCCTGTGCGTGTGACGGCCTTAGTAATAATGCTCCGTCTCCTGTGCGTTGTGGCGGCCTTAGTAATAACGCTCCGTCTCCTCTGCGTTGTGACGGCCTTAGTAATAATGCTCCGTCTCCTGTGCGTGTGACGGCCTTAGTAATAATGCTCCGTCTCCTCTGGCGTGTGGCGGCCTTAGTAATAACGCTCCGTCTCCTCTGCGTGTGACGGCCCTTAGTAATAACGCTCCGTCTCCTCTGCGTGTGACGGCCTTAGTAATAACGCGCCGTCTCCTCTGCGTGTGACGGCCTTGGTAATAACGCTCCGTCTCCTCTGTGTGTGACGGCCGTAGTAATAATGCTCCGTCTCCTCTGCGTGTGACGGCCTTAGTAATAACGCTCCGTCTCTGCGTGTGACGGCCGTAGTAATAATGCTCCGTCTGCGTGTGGCGGCCTTAGTAATAATGCTCCGTCTCCTCTGCGTGTGACGGCCTTAGTAATAATGCTCCGTCTCCTCTGCGTGTGACGGCCTTAGTAATAATGCTCCGTCTCCTGTGTGTGTGACGGCCTTAGTAATAACACTCCGTCTCCTCTGCGTGTGACGGCCTTAGTAATAATGCTCCGTCTCCTGTGCGTGTGGCGGCCTTAGTAATAATGCTCCGTCTCCTGTGCGTGTGGCGGCCTTAGTAATAACGCTCCGTCTCCTCTGCGTGTGACGGCCTTAGTAATAATGCTCCGTCTCCTGTGCGTGTGACGGCCTTAGTAATAATGCTCCGTCTCCTCTGCGTGTGACGGCCTTAGTAATAACGCTCCGTCTCCTCTGCGTGTGACGGCCTTAGTAATAACGCTCCGTCTCCTCTGCGTGTGACGGCCTTGGTAATAACGCTCCGTCTCCTCTGTGTGTGACGGCCTTGGTAATAACGCTCCGTCTCCTCTGCGTGTGACCGCCTTAGTAATAATGCTCCGTCTCTGCGTGTGACGGCCTTAGTAATAATGCTCCGTCTCCTGTGCGTGTGACCGCCTTAGTAATAACGCTCCGTCTCCTGTGCGTGTGGCGGCCTTAGTAATAACGCTCCGTCTCCTCTGCGTGTGACGGCCTTAGTAATAATGCTCCGTCTCCTGTGCGTGTGACGGCCTTAGTAATAATGCTCCGTCTCCTCTGCGTGTGACGGCCTTAGTAATAACGCTCCGTCTCCCCTGCGTGTGACGGCCTTAGTAATAATGCTCCGTCTCTGCGTGTGGCGGCCTTAGTAATAACGCTCCGTCTCCTCTGCGTGTGGCGGCCTTAGTAATAATGCTCCGTCTCCTCTGCGTGTGACGGCCTTAGTAATAATGCTCCGTCTCCTGTGTGTGACGGCCTTAGTAATAACACTCCGTCTCCTCTGCGTGTGACGGCCTTAGTAATAATGCTCCGTCTCCTGTGCGTGTGACGGCCTTAGTAATAATGCTCCGTCTCCTGTGCGTGTGGCGGCCTTAGTAATAACGCTCCGTCTCCTCTGCGTGTGACGGCCTTAGTAATAATGCTCCGTCTCCTGTGCGTGTGACGGCCTTAGTAATAATGCTCCGTCTCCTCTGCGTGTGGCGGCCTTAGTAATAACGCTCCGTCTCCTCTGCGTGTGACGGCCTTAGTAATAACGCTCCGTCTCCTCTGCGTGTGACGGCCTTAGTAATAACGCGCCGTCTCCTCTGCGTGTGACGGCCTTGGTAATAACGCTCCGTCTCCTCTGTGTGTGACGGCCTTGGTAATAACGCTCCGTCTCCTCTGCGTGTGACCGCCTTAGTAATAATGCTCCGTCTCTGCGTGTGACGGCCTTAGTAATAATGCTCCGTCTCTGCGTGTGACGGCCTTAGTAATAATGCTCCGTCTCCTCTGCGTGTGACGGCCTTAGTAATAACGCTCCGTCTCCTCTGCGTGTGGCGGCCTTAGTAATAACGCTCCGTCTCCTCTGCGTGTGACGGCCTTGGTAATAACGCTCCGTCTCCTCTGCGTGTGGCGGCCTTAGTAATAATGCTCCGTCTCCTCTGCGTGTGACGGCCTTAGTAATAACGCTCCCTCTCCTGTGCGTGTGACGGCCTTAGTAATAACGCTCCGTCTCCTCTGCGTGTGACCGCCTTAGTAATAACGCTCCGTCTCCTCTGCGTGTGACGGCCTTAGTAATAACGCTCCGTCTCCTCTGCGTGTGGCGGCCTTAGTAATAATGCTCCGTCTCCTCTGCGTGTGACGGCCTTAGTAATAACGCTCCCTCTCCTGTGCGTGTGACCGCCTTAGTAATAACGCTCCGTCTCCTCTGCGTGTGACGGCCTTAGTAATAACGCTCCGTCTCCTCTGCGTGTGACGGCCTTAGTAATAATGCTCCGTCTCCTCTGCGTGTGGCGGCCTTAGTAATAATGCTCCGTCTCCTCTGCGTGTGACGGCCTTAGTAATAATGCTCCGTCTCCCCTGCGTGTGACGGCCTTAGTAATAATGCTCCGTCTCCTCTGCGTGTGACGGCCTTAGTAATAATGCTCCGTCTCCCCTGCGTGTGACGGCCTTAGTAATAATGCTCCGTCTCCTGTGTGTGTGACGGCCTTAGTAATAACGCTCCGTCTCCTCTGCGTGTGACGGCCTTAGTAATAATGCTCCGTCTCCTGTGCGTGTGGCGGCCTTAGTAATACTGCTCCGTCCCCTCTGCGTGTGGCGGCCTTAGTAATAATGCTCCGTCTCCTCTGCGTGTGACGGCCTTAGTAATAATGCTCCGTCCCCTCTGCGTGTGGCGGCCTTAGTAATAATGCTCCGTCTCTGCGTGTGGCGGCCTTAGTAATAATGCTCCGTCTCCTCTTCGTGTGGCGGCCTTAGTAATAATGCTCCGTCTCTGCGTGTGGCGGCCTTAGTAATAATGCTCCGTCTCCTCTGCGTGTGGCGGCCTTAGTAATACTGCTCCGTCTCTGCGTGTGGCGGCCTTAGTAATAATGCTCCGTCTCCTCTGCGTGTGGCGGCCTTAGTAATACTGCTCCGTCTCCTGTGCGTGTGGCGGCTTTAGTAATAATGCTCCGTCTCTGCGTGTGGCGGCCTTAGTAATAATGCTCCGTCTCCTCTGCGTGTGGCGGCCTTGGTAATAACGCTCCGTCTCCTCTGCGTGTGGCGGCCTTAGTAATAATGCTCCGTCTCCTCTGCGTGTGACCGCCTTAGTAATAACGCTCCGTCTCCTCTGCGTGTGGCGGCCTTAGTAATAATGCTCCGTCTCCTCTGCGTGTGGCGGCCTTAGTAATAATGCTCCGTCTCCTGTGTGTGGCGGCCTTAGTAATAACGCTCCGTCTCCTCTGCGTGTGACAGCCTTAGTAATAATGCTCCGTCTCCTCTGCGTGTGGCGGCCTTAGTAATACTGCTCCGTCTCCTCTGCGTGTGGCGGCCTTAGTAATAATGCTCCGTCCCCTCTGTGTGTGACGGCCTTAGTAATAATGCTCCGTCCCCTCTTTGTGTGACGGCCTTAGTAATAATGCTCCGTCCCCTCTGCGTGTGGCGGCCTTAGTAATACTGCTCCGTCTCTGCGTGTGGCGGCCTTAGTAATAATGCTCCGTCTCCTCTGCGTATGGCGGCCTTAGTAATAATGCTCCGTCCCCTCTGTGTGTGACGGCCTTAGTAATAATGCTCCGTCCCCTCTGCGTGTGGCGGCCTTAGTAATAATGCTCCGTCTCTGCGTGTGACGGCCTTAGTAATAATGCTCCGTCTCTGCGTGTGACGGCCTTAGTAATAATGCTCCGTCTCCTCTGCGTGTGACGGCCTTAGTAATAACGCTCCGTCTCCTCTGCGTGTGGCGGCCTTAGTAATAACGCTCCGTCTCCTCTGCGTGGCGGCCTTAGTAATAACGCTCCGTCCCCTCTGCGTGTGGCGGCCTTAGTAATAACGCTCCGTCTCCTGTGCGTGTGACCGGCTTTGTAATAATGCTTCGTCCCCTCTGCGTGTGACGGCCTTAGTAATAATGCTCCGTCTCCTCTGTGTGTGACGGCCTTAGTAATAATGCTCCGTCTCCTGTGCGTGTGGCGGCCTTAGTAATAATGCTCCGTCTCCTCTGCGTGTGACGGCCTTAGTAATAATGCTCCGTCTTCTCTGCGTGTGGCGGCCTTAGTAATAACGCTCCGTCTCCCCTGCGTGTGACGGCCTTAGTAATAATGCTCCGTCTCCTCTGCGTGTGACGGCCTTGGTAATAACGCTCCGTCTCCTCTGCGTGTGGCGGCCTTAGTAATAATGCTCCGTCTCCTCTGCGTGTGACGGCCTTAGTAATAATGCTCCGTCTCCTGTGTGTGACGGCCTTAGTAATAACGCTCCGTCTCCTCTGCGTGTGACGGCCTTAGTAATAATGCTCCGTCTCCTGTGCGTGTGACGGCCTTAGTAATAATGCTCCGTCTCCTGTGCGTGTGGCGGCCTTAGTAATAACGCTCCGTCTCCTCTGCGTGTGACGGCCTTAGTAATAATGCTCCGTCTCCTGTGCGTGTGACGGCCTTAGTAATAATGCTCCGTCTCCTCTGCGTGTGGCGGCCTTAGTAATAACGCTCCGTCTCCTCTGCGTGTGACGGCCTTAGTAATAACGCTCCGTCTCCTGCGTGTGACGGCCTTAGTAATAACGCTCCGTCTCCTCTGCGTGTGACGGCCTTGGTAATAACGCTCCGTCTCCTCTGCGTGTGACCGCCTTAGTAATAATGCTCCGTCTCTGCGTGTGACGGCCTTAGTAATAATGCTCCGTCTCCTGTGCGTGTGACCGCCTTAGTAATAACGCTCCGTCTCCTGTGCGTGTGGCGGCCTTAGTAATAACGCTCCGTCTCCTCTGCGTGTGACGGCCTTAGTAATAATGCTCCGTCTCCTGTGCGTGTGACGGCCTTAGTAATAATGCTCCGTCTCCTCTGCGTGTGACGGCCTTAGTAATAACGCTCCGTCTCCCCTGCGTGTGACGGCCTTAGTAATAATGCTCCGTCTCTGCGTGTGGCGGCCTTAGTAATAACGCTCCGTCTCCTCTGCGTGTGGCGGCCTTAGTAATAATGCTCCGTCTCCTCTGCGTGTGACGGCCTTGGTAATAACGCTCCGTCTCCTCTGCGTGTGGCGGCCTTAGTAATAATGCTCCGTCTCCTCTGCGTGTGACGGCCTTAGTAATAACGCTCCCTCTCCTGTGCGTGTGACGGCCTTAGTAATAACGCTCCGTCTCCTCTGCGTGTGACCGCCTTAGTAATAACGCTCCGTCTCCTCTGCGTGTGACGGCCTTAGTAATAATGCTCCGTCTCCTGTGCGTGTGACGGCCTTAGTAATAATGCTCCGTCTCCTGTGCGTGTGGCGGCCTTAGTAATAACGCTCCGTCTCCTCTGCGTGTGACGGCCTTAGTAATAATGCTCCGTCTCCTGTGCGTGTGACGGCCTTAGTAATAATGCTCCGTCTCCTCTGCGTGTGGCGGCCTTAGTAATAACGCTCCGTCTCCTCTGCGTGTGACGGCCTTAGTAATAACGCTCCGTCTCCTCTGCGTGTGACGGCCTTAGTAATAACGCGCCGTCTCCTCTGCGTGTGACGGCCTTGGTAATAACGCTCCGTCTCCTCTGTGTGTGACGGCCGTAGTAATAATGCTCCGTCTCCTCTGCGTGTGACGGCCTTAGTAATAACGCTCCGTCTCTGCGTGTGACGGCCGTAGTAATAATGCTCCGTCTGCGTGTGGCGGCCTTAGTAATAATGCTCCGTCTCCTCTGCGTGTGACGGCCTTAGTAATAATGCTCCGTCTCCTCTGCGTGTGACGGCCTTAGTAATAATGCTCCGTCTCCTGTGTGTGTGACGGCCTTAGTAATAACACTCCGTCTCCTCTGCGTGTGACGGCCTTAGTAATAATGCTCCGTCTCCTGTGCGTGTGGCGGCCTTAGTAATAATGCTCCGTCTCCTGTGCGTGTGGCGGCCTTAGTAATAACGCTCCGTCTCCTCTGCGTGTGACGGCCTTAGTAATAATGCTCCGTCTCCTGTGCGTGTGACGGCCTTAGTAATAATGCTCCGTCTCCTCTGCGTGTGACGGCCTTAGTAATAACGCTCCGTCTCCTCTGCGTGTGACGGCCTTAGTAATAACGCTCCGTCTCCTCTGCGTGTGACGGCCTTGGTAATAACGCTCCGTCTCCTCTGTGTGTGACGGCCTTGGTAATAACGCTCCGTCTCCTCTGCGTGTGACCGCCTTAGTAATAATGCTCCGTCTCTGCGTGTGACGGCCTTAGTAATAATGCTCCGTCTCCTGTGCGTGTGACCGCCTTAGTAATAACGCTCCGTCTCCTGTGCGTGTGGCGGCCTTAGTAATAACGCTCCGTCTCCTCTGCGTGTGACGGCCTTAGTAATAATGCTCCGTCTCCTGTGCGTGTGACGGCCTTAGTAATAATGCTCCGTCTCCTCTGCGTGTGACGGCCTTAGTAATAACGCTCCGTCTCCCCTGCGTGTGACGGCCTTAGTAATAATGCTCCGTCTCTGCGTGTGGCGGCCTTAGTAATAACGCTCCGTCTCCTCTGCGTGTGGCGGCCTTAGTAATAATGCTCCGTCTCCTCTGCGTGTGACGGCCTTAGTAATAATGCTCCGTCTCCTGTGTGTGACGGCCTTAGTAATAACACTCCGTCTCCTCTGCGTGTGACGGCCTTAGTAATAATGCTCCGTCTCCTGTGCGTGTGACGGCCTTAGTAATAATGCTCCGTCTCCTGTGCGTGTGGCGGCCTTAGTAATAACGCTCCGTCTCCTCTGCGTGTGACGGCCTTAGTAATAATGCTCCGTCTCCTGTGCGTGTGACGGCCTTAGTAATAATGCTCCGTCTCCTCTGCGTGTGGCGGCCTTAGTAATAACGCTCCGTCTCCTCTGCGTGTGACGGCCTTAGTAATAACGCTCCGTCTCCTCTGCGTGTGACGGCCTTAGTAATAACGCGCCGTCTCCTCTGCGTGTGACGGCCTTGGTAATAACGCTCCGTCTCCTCTGTGTGTGACGGCCTTGGTAATAACGCTCCGTCTCCTCTGCGTGTGACCGCCTTAGTAAAAATGCTCCGTCTCTGCGTGTGACGGCCTTAGTAATAATGCTCCGTCTCTGCGTGTGACGGCCTTAGTAATAATGCTCCGTCTCCTCTGCGTGTGACGGCCTTAGTAATAACGCTCCGTCTCCTCTGCGTGTGGCGGCCTTAGTAATAATGCTCCGTCTCCTCTGCGTGTGACGGCCTTGGTAATAACGCTCCGTCTCCTCTGCGTGTGGCGGCCTTAGTAATAATGCTCCGTCTCCTCTGCGTGTGACGGCCTTAGTAATAACGCTCCCTCTCCTGTGCGTGTGACGGCCTTAGTAATAACGCTCCGTCTCCTCTGCGTGTGACCGCCTTAGTAATAACGCTCCGTCTCCTCTGCGTGTGACGGCCTTAGTAATAATGCTCCGTCTCCTCTGCGTGTGGCGGCCTTAGTAATAATGCTCCGTCTCCTCTGCGTGTGACGGCCTTAGTAATAACGCTCCCTCTCCTGTGCGTGTGACCGCCTTAGTAATAACGCTCCGTCTCCTCTGCGTGTGACGGCCTTAGTAATAACGCTCCGTCTCCTCTGCGTGTGACGGCCTTAGTAATAATGCTCCGTCTCCTCTGCGTGTGGCGGCCTTAGTAATAATGCTCCGTCTCCTCTGCGTGTGACGGCCTTAGTAATAATGCTCCGTCTCCCCTGCGTGTGACGGCCTTAGTAATAATGCTCCGTCTCCTCTGCGTGTGACGGCCTTAGTAATAATGCTCCGTCTCCCCTGCGTGTGACGGCCTTAGTAATAATGCTCCGTCTCCTGTGTGTGTGACGGCCTTAGTAATAACACTCCGTCTCCTCTGCGTGTGACGGCCTTAGTAATAATGCTCCGTCTCCTGTGCGTGTGGCGGCCTTAGTAATACTGCTCCGTCCCCTCTGCGTGTGGCGGCCTTAGTAATAATGCTCCGTCTCCTCTGCGTGTGTCGGCCTTAGTAATAATGCTCCGTCTCCTCTGCGTGTGGCGGCCTTAGTAATAATGCTCCGTCTCCTGTGAGTGTGACGGCCTTAGTAATAATGCTCCGTCCCCTCTGCGTGTGGCGGCCTTAGTAATAATGCTCCGTCTCTGCGTGTGGCGGCCTTAGTAATAATGCTCCGTCTCCTCTGCGTGTGGCGGCCTTAGTAATAATGCTCCGTCTCTGCGTGTGGCGGCCTTAGTAATAATGCTCCGTCTCCTCTGCGTGTGGCGGCCTTAGTAATACTGCTCCGTCTCTGCGTGTGGCGGCCTTAGTAATAATGCTCCGTCTCCTCTGCGTGTGGCGGCCTTAGTAATACTGCTCCGTCTCCTGTGCGTGTGGCGGCTTTAGTAATAATGCTCCGTCTCTGCGTGTGGCGGCCTTAGTAATAATGCTCCGTCTCCTCTGCGTGTGGCGGCCTTGGTAATAACGCTCCGTCTCCTCTGCGTGTGGCGGCCTTAGTAATAATGCTCCGTCTCCTCTGCGTGTGACCGCCTTAGTAATAACGCTCCGTCTCCTCTGCGTGTGGCGGCCTTAGTAATAATGCTCCGTCTCCTCTGCGTGTGGCGGCCTTAGTAATAATGCTCCGTCTCCTGTGTGTGGCGGCCTTAGTAATAACGCTCCGTCTCCTCTGCGTGTGACAGCCTTAGTAATAATGCTCCGTCTCCTCTGCGTGTGGCGGCCTTAGTAATACTGCTCCGTCTCCTCTGCGTGTGGCGGCCTTAGTAATAATGCTCCGTCCCCTCTGTGTGTGACGGCCTTAGTAATAATGCTCCGTCCCCTCTTTGTGTGACGGCCTTAGTAATAATGCTCCGTCCCCTCTGCGTGTGGCGGCCTTAGTAATACTGCTCCGTCTCTGCGTGTGGCGGCCTTAGTAATAATGCTCCGTCTCCTCTGCGTATGGCGGCCTTAGTAATAATGCTCCGTCCCCTCTGTGTGTGACGGCCTTAGTAATAATGCTCCGTCCCCTCTGCGTGTGGCGGCCTTAGTAATAATGCTCCGTCTCTGCGTGTGACGGCCTTAGTAATAATGCTCCGTCTCTGCGTGTGACGGCCTTAGTAATAATGCTCCGTCTCCTCTGCGTGTGACGGCCTTAGTAATAACGCTCCGTCTCCTCTGCGTGTGGCGGCCTTAGTAATAACGCTCCGTCTCCTCTGCGTGGCGGCCTTAGTAATAACGCTCCGTCCCCTCTGCGTGTGGCGGCCTTAGTAATAACGCTCCGTCTCCTGTGCGTGTGACCGCCTTAGTAATAATGCTCCGTCCCCTCTGCGTGTGACGGCCTTAGTAATAATGCTCCGTCTCCTCTGTGTGTGACGGCCTTAGTAATAATGCTCCGTCTCCTGTGCGTGTGGCGGCCTTAGTAATAATGCTCCGTCTCCTCTGCGTGTGACGGCCTTAGTAATAATGCTCCGTCTTCTCTGCGTGTGGCGGCCTTAGTAATAACGCTCCGTCTCCCCTGCGTGTGACGGCCTTAGTAATAATGCTCCGTCTCCTCTGCGTGTGACGGCCTTGGTAATAACGCTCCGTCTCCTCTGCGTGTGGCGGCCTTAGTAATAATGCTCCGTCTCCTCTGCGTGTGACGGCCTTAGTAATAATGCTCCGTCTCCTGTGTGTGACGGCCTTAGTAATAACGCTCCGTCTCCTCTGCGTGTGACGGCCTTAGTAATAATGCTCCGTCTCCTGTGCGTGTGACGGCCTTAGTAATAATGCTCCGTCTCCTGTGCGTGTGGCGGCCTTAGTAATAACGCTCCGTCTCCTCTGCGTGTGACGGCCTTAGTAATAATGCTCCGTCTCCTGTGCGTGTGACGGCCTTAGTAATAATGCTCCGTCTCCTCTGCGTGTGGCGGCCTTAGTAATAACGCTCCGTCTCCTCTGCGTGTGACGGCCTTAGTAATAACGCTCCGTCTCCTCTGCGTGTGACGGCCTTAGTAATAACGCTCCGTCTCCTCTGCGTGTGACGGCCTTGGTAATAACGCTCCGTCTCCTCTGCGTGTGACCGCCATAGTAATAATGCTCCGTCTCTGCGTGTGACCGCCTTAGTAATAATGCTCCGTCTCCTGTGCGTGTGACCGCCTTAGTAATAACGCTCCGTCTCCTGTGCGTGTGGCGGCCTTAGTAATAACGCTCCGTCTCCTCTGCGTGTGACGGCCTTAGTAATAATGCTCCGTCTCCTGTGCGTGTGACGGCCTTAGTAATAATGCTCCGTCTCCTCTGCGTGTGACGGCCTTAGTAATAACGCTCCGTCTCCCCTGCGTGTGACGGCCTTAGTAATAATGCTCCGTCTCTGCGTGTGGCGGCCTTAGTAATAACGCTCCGTCTCCTCTGCGTGTGGCGGCCTTAGTAATAATGCTCCGTCTCCTCTGCGTGTGACGGCCTTGGTAATAACGCTCCGTCTCCTCTGCGTGTGGCGGCCTTAGTAATAATGCTCCGTCTCCTCTGCGTGTGACGGCCTTAGTAATAACGCTCCCTCTCCTGTGCGTGTGACGGCCTTAGTAATAACGCTCCGTCTCCTCTGCGTGTGACCGCCTTAGTAATAACGCTCCGTCTCCTCTGCGTGTGACGGCCTTAGTAATAATGCTCCGTCTCCTCTGCGTGTGGCGGCCTTAGTAATAATGCTCCGTCTCCTCTGCGTGTGACGGCCTTAGTAATAACGCTCCGTCTCCTCTGCGTGTGACGGCCTTAGTAATAATGCTCCGTCTCCTCTGCGTGTGGCGGCCTTAGTAATAATGCTCCGTCTCCT
The DNA here is from genome assembly GCF_040206685.1 of Ascaphus truei. Taxonomy (NCBI): domain Eukaryota; kingdom Metazoa; phylum Chordata; class Amphibia; order Anura; family Ascaphidae; genus Ascaphus; species Ascaphus truei. The sequence continues at coordinate 28,775 of NW_027454755.1, forward strand.
CTGCGTGTGACGGCCTTAGTAATAATGCTCCGTCTCCCCTGCGTGTGACGGCCTTAGTAATAATGCTCCGTCTCCTCTGCGTGTGACGGCCTTAGTAATAATGCTCCGTCTCCCCTGCGTGTGACGGCCTTAGTAATAATGCTCCGTCTCCTGTGTGTGTGACGGCCTTAGTAATAACGCTCCGTCTCCTCTGCGTGTGACGGCCTTAGTAATAATGCTCCGTCTCCTGTGCGTGTGGCGGCCTTAGTAATACTGCTCCGTCCCCTCTGCGTGTGGCGGCCTTAGTAATAATGCTCCGTCTCCTCTGCGTGTGTCGGCCTTAGTAATAATGCTCCGTCTCCTCTGCGTGTGGCGGCCTTAGTAATAATGCTCCGTCTCCTGTGAGTGTGACGGCCTTAGTAATAATGCTCCGTCCCCTCTGCGTGTGACGGCCTTAGTAATAATGCTCCGTCCCCTCTGCGTGTGGCGGCCTTAGTAATAATGCTCCGTCTCCTCTGCGTGTGGCGGCCTTAGTAATAATGCTCCGTCTCTGCGTGTGGCGGCCTTAGTAATAACGCTCCGTCTCCTCTGCGTGTGACGGCCTTAGTAATAACGCTCCGTCTCCCCTGCGTGTGACGGCCTTAGTAATAATGCTCCGTCTCTGCGTGTGGCGGCCTTAGTAATAACGCTCCGTCTCCTCTGCGTGTGGCGGCCTTAGTAATAATGCTCCGTCTCCTCTGCGTGTGACGGCCTTGGTAATAACGCTCCGTCTCCTCTGCGTGTGGCGGCCTTAGTAATAATGCTCCGTCTCCTCTGCGTGTGACGGCCTTAGTAATAACGCTCCCTCTCCTGTGCGTGTGACGGCCTTAGTAATAACGCTCCGTCTCCTCTGCGTGTGACCGCCTTAGTAATAACGCTCCGTCTCCTCTGCGTGTGACGGCCTTAGTAATAATGCTCCGTCTCCTGTGCGTGTGACGGCCTTAGTAATAATGCTCCGTCTCCTGTGCGTGTGGCGGCCTTAGTAATAACGCTCCGTCTCCTCTGCGTGTGACGGCCTTAGTAATAATGCTCCGTCTCCTGTGCGTGTGACGGCCTTAGTAATAATGCTCCGTCTCCTCTGCGTGTGGCGGCCTTAGTAATAACGCTCCGTCTCCTCTGCGTGTGACGGCCTTAGTAATAACGCTCCGTCTCCTCTGCGTGTGACGGCCTTAGTAATAACGCGCCGTCTCCTCTGCGTGTGACGGCCTTGGTAATAACGCTCCGTCTCCTCTGTGTGTGACGGCCGTAGTAATAATGCTCCGTCTCCTCTGCGTGTGACGGCCTTAGTAATAACGCTCCGTCTCTGCGTGTGACGGCCGTAGTAATAATGCTCCGTCTGCGTGTGGCGGCCTTAGTAATAATGCTCCGTCTCCTCTGCGTGTGACGGCCTTAGTAATAATGCTCCGTCTCCTCTGCGTGTGACGGCCTTAGTAATAATGCTCCGTCTCCTGTGTGTGTGACGGCCTTAGTAATAACACTCCGTCTCCTCTGCGTGTGACGGCCTTAGTAATAATGCTCCGTCTCCTGTGCGTGTGGCGGCCTTAGTAATAATGCTCCGTCTCCTGTGCGTGTGGCGGCCTTAGTAATAACGCTCCGTCTCCTCTGCGTGTGACGGCCTTAGTAATAATGCTCCGTCTCCTGTGCGTGTGACGGCCTTAGTAATAATGCTCCGTCTCCTCTGCGTGTGACGGCCTTAGTAATAACGCTCCGTCTCCTCTGCGTGTGACGGCCTTAGTAATAACGCTCCGTCTCCTCTGCGTGTGACGGCCTTGGTAATAACGCTCCGTCTCCTCTGTGTGTGACGGCCTTGGTAATAACGCTCCGTCTCCTCTGCGTGTGACCGCCTTAGTAATAATGCTCCGTCTCTGCGTGTGACGGCCTTAGTAATAATGCTCCGTCTCCTGTGCGTGTGACCGCCTTAGTAATAACGCTCCGTCTCCTGTGCGTGTGGCGGCCTTAGTAATAACGCTCCGTCTCCTCTGCGTGTGACGGCCTTAGTAATAATGCTCCGTCTCCTGTGCGTGTGACGGCCTTAGTAATAATGCTCCGTCTCCTCTGCGTGTGACGGCCTTAGTAATAACGCTCCGTCTCCCCTGCGTGTGACGGCCTTAGTAATAATGCTCCGTCTCTGCGTGTGGCGGCCTTAGTAATAACGCTCCGTCTCCTCTGCGTGTGGCGGCCTTAGTAATAATGCTCCGTCTCCTCTGCGTGTGACGGCCTTAGTAATAATGCTCCGTCTCCTGTGTGTGACGGCCTTAGTAATAACACTCCGTCTCCTCTGCGTGTGACGGCCTTAGTAATAATGCTCCGTCTCCTGTGCGTGTGACGGCCTTAGTAATAATGCTCCGTCTCCTGTGCGTGTGGCGGCCTTAGTAATAACGCTCCGTCTCCTCTGCGTGTGACGGCCTTAGTAATAATGCTCCGTCTCCTGTGCGTGTGACGGCCTTAGTAATAATGCTCCGTCTCCTCTGCGTGTGGCGGCCTTAGTAATAACGCTCCGTCTCCTCTGCGTGTGACGGCCTTAGTAATAACGCTCCGTCTCCTCTGCGTGTGACGGCCTTAGTAATAACGCGCCGTCTCCTCTGCGTGTGACGGCCTTGGTAATAACGCTCCGTCTCCTCTGTGTGTGACGGCCTTGGTAATAACGCTCCGTCTCCTCTGCGTGTGACCGCCTTAGTAATAATGCTCCGTCTCTGCGTGTGACGGCCTTAGTAATAATGCTCCGTCTCTGCGTGTGACGGCCTTAGTAATAATGCTCCGTCTCCTCTGCGTGTGACGGCCTTAGTAATAACGCTCCGTCTCCTCTGCGTGTGGCGGCCTTAGTAATAATGCTCCGTCTCCTCTGCGTGTGACGGCCTTGGTAATAACGCTCCGTCTCCTCTGCGTGTGGCGGCCTTAGTAATAATGCTCCGTCTCCTCTGCGTGTGACGGCCTTAGTAATAACGCTCCCTCTCCTGTGCGTGTGACGGCCTTAGTAATAACGCTCCGTCTCCTCTGCGTGTGACCGCCTTAGTAATAACGCTCCGTCTCCTCTGCGTGTGACGGCCTTAGTAATAATGCTCCGTCTCCTCTGCGTGTGGCGGCCTTAGTAATAATGCTCCGTCTCCTCTGCGTGTGACGGCCTTAGTAATAACGCTCCCTCTCCTGTGCGTGTGACCGCCTTAGTAATAACGCTCCGTCTCCTCTGCGTGTGACGGCCTTAGTAATAACGCTCCGTCTCCTCTGCGTGTGACGGCCTTAGTAATAATGCTCCGTCTCCTCTGCGTGTGGCGGCCTTAGTAATAATGCTCCGTCTCCTCTGCGTGTGACGGCCTTAGTAATAATGCTCCGTCTCCCCTGCGTGTGACGGCCTTAGTAATAATGCTCCGTCTCCTCTGCGTGTGACGGCCTTAGTAATAATGCTCCGTCTCCCCTGCGTGTGACGGCCTTAGTAATAATGCTCCGTCTCCTGTGTGTGTGACGGCCTTAGTAATAACACTCCGTCTCCTCTGCGTGTGACGGCCTTAGTAATAATGCTCCGTCTCCTGTGCGTGTGGCGGCCTTAGTAATACTGCTCCGTCCCCTCTGCGTGTGGCGGCCTTAGTAATAACGCTCCGTCTCCTCTGCGTGTGTCGGCCTTAGTAATAATGCTCCGTCTCCTCTGCGTGTGGCGGCCTTAGTAATAATGCTCCGTCTCCTGTGAGTGTGACGGCCTTAGTAATAATGCTCCGTCCCCTCTGCGTGTGGCGGCCTTAGTAATAATGCTCCGTCTCTGCGTGTGGCGGCCTTAGTAATAATGCTCCGTCTCCTCTGCGTGTGGCGGCCTTAGTAATAATGCTCCGTCTCTGCGTGTGGCGGCCTTAGTAATAATGCTCCGTCTCCTCTGCGTGTGGCGGCCTTAGTAATACTGCTCCGTCTCTGCGTGTGGCGGCCTTAGTAATAATGCTCCGTCTCCTCTGCGTGTGGCGGCCTTAGTAATACTGCTCCGTCTCCTGTGCGTGTGGCGGCTTTAGTAATAATGCTCCGTCTCTGCGTGTGGCGGCCTTAGTAATAATGCTCCGTCTCCTCTGCGTGTGGCGGCCTTGGTAATAACGCTCCGTCTCCTCTGCGTGTGGCGGCCTTAGTAATAATGCTCCGTCTCCTCTGCGTGTGACCGCCTTAGTAATAACGCTCCGTCTCCTCTGCGTGTGGCGGCCTTAGTAATAATGCTCCGTCTCCTCTGCGTGTGGCGGCCTTAGTAATAATGCTCCGTCTCCTGTGTGTGGCGGCCTTAGTAATAACGCTCCGTCTCCTCTGCGTGTGACAGCCTTAGTAATAATGCTCCGTCTCCTCTGCGTGTGGCGGCCTTAGTAATACTGCTCCGTCTCCTCTGCGTGTGGCGGCCTTAGTAATAATGCTCCGTCCCCTCTGTGTGTGACGGCCTTAGTAATAATGCTCCGTCCCCTCTTTGTGTGACGGCCTTAGTAATAATGCTCCGTCCCCTCTGCGTGTGGCGGCCTTAGTAATACTGCTCCGTCTCTGCGTGTGGCGGCCTTAGTAATAATGCTCCGTCTCCTCTGCGTATGGCGGCCTTAGTAATAATGCTCCGTCCCCTCTGTGTGTGACGGCCTTAGTAATAATGCTCCGTCCCCTCTGCGTGTGGCGGCCTTAGTAATAATGCTCCGTCTCTGCGTGTGACGGCCTTAGTAATAATGCTCCGTCTCTGCGTGTGACGGCCTTAGTAATAATGCTCCGTCTCCTCTGCGTGTGACGGCCTTAGTAATAACGCTCCGTCTCCTCTGCGTGTGGCGGCCTTAGTAATAACGCTCCGTCTCCTCTGCGTGGCGGCCTTAGTAATAACGCTCCGTCCCCTCTGCGTGTGGCGGCCTTAGTAATAACGCTCCGTCTCCTGTGCGTGTGACCGCCTTAGTAATAATGCTCCGTCCCCTCTGCGTGTGACGGCCTTAGTAATAATGCTCCGTCTCCTCTGTGTGTGACGGCCTTAGTAATAATGCTCCGTCTCCTGTGCGTGTGGCGGCCTTAGTAATAATGCTCCGTCTCCTCTGCGTGTGACGGCCTTAGTAATAATGCTCCGTCTTCTCTGCGTGTGGCGGCCTTAGTAATAACGCTCCGTCTCCCCTGCGTGTGACGGCCTTAGTAATAATGCTCCGTCTCCTCTGCGTGTGACGGCCTTGGTAATAACGCTCCGTCTCCTCTGCGTGTGGCGGCCTTAGTAATAATGCTCCGTCTCCTCTGCGTGTGACGGCCTTAGTAATAATGCTCCGTCTCCTGTGTGTGACGGCCTTAGTAATAACGCTCCGTCTCCTCTGCGTGTGACGGCCTTAGTAATAATGCTCCGTCTCCTGTGCGTGTGACGGCCTTAGTAATAATGCTCCGTCTCCTGTGCGTGTGGCGGCCTTAGTAATAACGCTCCGTCTCCTCTGCGTGTGACGGCCTTAGTAATAATGCTCCGTCTCCTGTGCGTGTGACGGCCTTAGTAATAATGCTCCGTCTCCTCTGCGTGTGGCGGCCTTAGTAATAACGCTCCGTCTCCTCTGCGTGTGACGGCCTTAGTAATAACGCTCCGTCTCCTCTGCGTGTGACGGCCTTAGTAATAACGCTCCGTCTCCTCTGCGTGTGACGGCCTTGGTAATAACGCTCCGTCTCCTCTGCGTGTGACCGCCTTAGTAATAATGCTCCGTCTCTGCGTGTGACCGCCTTAGTAATAACGCTCCGTCTCCTCTGCGTGTGGCGGCCTTAGTAATAACGCTCCGTCTCCTCTGCGTGTGACGGCCTTAGTAATAACGCTCCGTCTCCTCTGCGTGTGACGGCCTTAGTAATAACGCTCCGTCTCCTCTGCGTGTGACGGCCTTGGTAATAACGCTCCGTCTCCTCTGCGTGTGACCGCCTTAGTAATAATGCTCCGTCTCTGCGTGTGACCGCCTTAGTAATAATGCTCCGTCTCCTGTGCGTGTGACCGCCTTAGTAATAACGCTCCGTCTCCTGTGCGTGTGGCGGCCTTAGTAATAACGCTCCGTCTCCTCTGCGTGTGACGGCCTTAGTAATAATGCTCCGTCTCCTGTGCGTGTGACGGCCTTAGTAATAATGCTCCGTCTCCTCTGCGTGTGACGGCCTTAGTAATAACGCTCCGTCTCCCCTGCGTGTGACGGCCTTAGTAATAATGCTCCGTCTCTGCGTGTGGCGGCCTTAGTAATAACGCTCCGTCTCCTCTGCGTGTGGCGGCCTTAGTAATAATGCTCCGTCTCCTCTGCGTGTGACGGCCTTGGTAATAACGCTCCGTCTCCTCTGCGTGTGGCGGCCTTAGTAATAATGCTCCGTCTCCTCTGCGTGTGACGGCCTTAGTAATAACGCTCCCTCTCCTGTGCGTGTGACGGCCTTAGTAATAACGCTCCGTCTCCTCTGCGTGTGACCGCCTTAGTAATAACGCTCCGTCTCCTCTGCGTGTGACGGCCTTAGTAATAATGCTCCGTCTCCTCTGCGTGTGGCGGCCTTAGTAATAATGCTCCGTCTCCTCTGCGTGTGACGGCCTTAGTAATAACGCTCCGTCTCCTCTGCGTGTGACGGCCTTAGTAATAATGCTCCGTCTCCTCTGCGTGTGGCGGCCTTAGTAATAATGCTCCGTCTCCTCTGCGTGTGACGGCCTTAGTAATAATGCTCCGTCTCCCCTGCGTGTGACGGCCTTAGTAATAATGCTCCGTCTCCTCTGCGTGTGACGGCCTTAGTAATAATGCTCCGTCTCCCCTGCGTGTGACGGCCTTAGTAATAATGCTCCGTCTCCTGTGTGTGTGACGGCCTTAGTAATAACGCTCCGTCTCCTCTGCGTGTGACGGCCTTAGTAATAATGCTCCGTCTCCTGTGCGTGTGGCGGCCTTAGTAATACTGCTCCGTCCCCTCTGCGTGTGGCGGCCTTAGTAATAATGCTCCGTCTCCTCTGCGTGTGTCGGCCTTAGTAATAATGCTCCGTCTCCTCTGCGTGTGGCGGCCTTAGTAATAATGCTCCGTCTCCTGTGAGTGTGACGGCCTTAGTAATAATGCTCCGTCCCCTCTGCGTGTGGCGGCCTTAGTAATAATGCTCCGTCTCTGCGTGTGGCGGCCTTAGTAATAATGCTCCGTCTCCTCTGCGTGTGGCGGCCTTAGTAATAATGCTCCGTCTCTGCGTGTGGCGGCCTTAGTAATAATGCTCCGTCTCCTCTGCGTGTGGCGGCCTTAGTAATACTGCTCCGTCTCTGCGTGTGGCGGCCTTAGTAATAATGCTCCGTCTCCTCTGCGTGTGGCGGCCTTAGTAATACTGCTCCGTCTCCTGTGTGTGTGGCGGCTTTAGTAATAATGCTCCGTCTCTGCGTGTGGCGGCCTTAGTAATAATGCTCCGTCTCCTCTGCGTGTGGCGGCCTTAGTAATAATGCTCCGTCTCCTCTGCGTGTGACCGCCTTAGTAATAACGCTCCGTCTCCTCTGCGTGTGGCGGCCTTAGTAATAATGCTCCGTCTCCTCTGCGTGTGGCGGCCTTAGTAATAATGCTCCGTCTCCTGTGTGTGGCGGCCTTAGTAATAACGCTCCGTCTCCTCTGCGTGTGACAGCCTTAGTAATAATGCTCCGTCTCCTCTGCGTGTGGCGGCCTTAGTAATACTGCTCCGTCTCCTCTGCGTGTGGCGGCCTTAGTAATAATGCTCCGTCCCCTCTGTGTGTGACGGCCTTAGTAATAATGCTCCGTCCCCTCTTTGTGTGACGGCCTTAGTAATAATGCTCCGTCCCCTCTGCGTGTGGCGGCCTTAGTAATACTGCTCCGTCTCTGCGTGTGGCGGCCTTAGTAATAATGCTCCGTCTCCTCTGCGTATGGCGGCCTTAGTAATAATGCTCCGTCCCCTCTGTGTGTGACGGCCTTAGTAATAATGCTCCGTCCCCTCTGCGTGTGGCGGCCTTAGTAATAATGCTCCGTCTCTGCGTGTGACGGCCTTAGTAATAATGCTCCGTCTCTGCGTGTGACGGCCTTAGTAATAATGCTCCGTCTCCTCTGCGTGTGACGGCCTTAGTAATAACGCTCCGTCTCCTCTGCGTGTGGCGGCCTTAGTAATAACGCTCCGTCTCCTCTGCGTGGCGGCCTTAGTAATAACGCTCCGTCCCCTCTGCGTGTGGCGGCCTTAGTAATAACGCTCCGTCTCCTGTGCGTGTGACCGCCTTAGTAATAATGCTCCGTCCCCTCTGCGTGTGACGGCCTTAGTAATAATGCTCCGTCTCCTCTGTGTGTGACGGCCTTAGTAATAATGCTCCGTCTCCTGTGCGTGTGGCGGCCTTAGTAATAATGCTCCGTCTCCTCTGCGTGTGACGGCCTTAGTAATAATGCTCCGTCTTCTCTGCGTGTGGCGGCCTTAGTAATAACGCTCCGTCTCCCCTGCGTGTGACGGCCTTAGTAATAATGCTCCGTCTCCTCTGCGTGTGACGGCCTTGGTAATAACGCTCCGTCTCCTCTGCGTGTGGCGGCCTTAGTAATAATGCTCCGTCTCCTCTGCGTGTGACGGCCTTAGTAATAATGCTCCGTCTCCTGTGTGTGACGGCCTTAGTAATAACGCTCCGTCTCCTCTGCGTGTGACGGCCTTAGTAATAATGCTCCGTCTCCTGTGCGTGTGACGGCCTTAGTAATAATGCTCCGTCTCCTGTGCGTGTGGCGGCCTTAGTAATAACGCTCCGTCTCCTCTGCGTGTGACGGCCTTAGTAATAATGCTCCGTCTCCTGTGCGTGTGACGGCCTTAGTAATAATGCTCCGTCTCCTCTGCGTGTGGCGGCCTTAGTAATAACGCTCCGTCTCCTCTGCGTGTGACGGCCTTAGTAATAACGCTCCGTCTCCTCTGCGTGTGACGGCCTTAGTAATAACGCTCCGTCTCCTCTGCGTGTGACGGCCTTGGTAATAACGCTCCGTCTCCTCTGCGTGTGACCGCCTTAGTAATAATGCTCCGTCTCTGCGTGTGACGGCCTTAGTAATAATGCTCCGTCTCCTGTGCGTGTGACCGCCTTAGTAATAACGCTCCGTCTCCTGTGCGTGTGGCGGCCTTAGTAATAACGCTCCGTCTCCTCTGCGTGTGACGGCCTTAGTAATAATGCTCCGTCTCCTGTGCGTGTGACGGCCTTAGTAATAATGCTCCGTCTCCTCTGCGTGTGACGGCCTTAGTAATAACGCTCCGTCTCCCCTGCGTGTGACGGCCTTAGTAATAATGCTCCGTCTCTGCGTGTGGCGGCCTTAGTAATAACGCTCCGTCTCCTCTGCGTGTGGCGGCCTTAGTAATAATGCTCCGTCTCCTCTGCGTGTGACGGCCTTAGTAATAATGCTCCGTCTCCTGTGTGTGACGGCCTTAGTAATAACACTCCGTCTCCTCTGCGTGTGACGGCCTTAGTAATAATGCTCCGTCTCCTGTGCGTGTGACGGCCTTAGTAATAATGCTCCGTCTCCTGTGCGTGTGGCGGCCTTAGTAATAACGCTCCGTCTCCTCTGCGTGTGACGGCCTTAGTAATAATGCTCCGTCTCCTGTGCGTGTGACGGCCTTAGTAATAATGCTCCGTCTCCTCTGCGTGTGGCGGCCTTAGTAATAACGCTCCGTCTCCTCTGCGTGTGACGGCCTTAGTAATAACGCTCCGTCTCCTCTGCGTGTGACGGCCTTAGTAATAACGCTCCGTCTCCTCTGCGTGTGACGGCCTTGGTAATAACGCTCCGTCTCCTCTGTGTGTGACGGCCTTGGTAATAACGCTCCGTCTCCTCTGCGTGTGACCGCCTTAGTAATAATGCTCCGTCTCTGCGTGTGACGGCCTTAGTAATAATGCTCCGTCTCCTCTGCGTGTGACGGCCTTAGTAATAACGCTCCGTCTCCTCTGCGTGTGGTGGCCTTAGTAATAATGCTCCGTCTCCTCTGCGTGTGACGGCCTTGGTAATAACGCTCCGTCTCCTCTGCGTGTGGCGGCCTTAGTAATAATGCTCCGTCCCCTCTGTGTGTGACGGCCTTAGTAATAATGCTCCGTCCCCTCTGCGTGTGGCGGCCTTAGTAATAATGCTCCGTCTCTGCGTGTGACGGCCTTAGTAATAATGCTCCGTCTCTGCGTGTGACGGCCTTAGTAATAATGCTCCGTCTCCTCTGCGTGTGACGGCCTTAGTAATAACGCTCCGTCTCCTCTGCGTGTGGCGGCCTTAGTAATAATGCTCCGTCTCCTCTGCGTGTGACGGCCTTAGTAATAATGCTCCGTCTCCTGTGTGTGACGGCCTTAGTAATAACACTCCGTCTCCTCTGCGTGTGACGGCCTTAGTAATAATGCTCCGTCTCCTGTGCGTGTGACGGCCTTAGTAATAATGCTCCGTCTCCTGTGCGTGTGGCGGCCTTAGTAATAACGCTCCGTCTCCTCTGCGTGTGACGGCCTTAGTAATAATGCTCCGTCTCCTGTGCGTGTGACGGCCTTAGTAATAATGCTCCGTCTCCTCTGCGTGTGGCGGCCTTAGTAATAACGCTCCGTCTCCTCTGCGTGTGACGGCCTTAGTAATAACGCTCCGTCTCCTCTGCGTGTGACGGCCTTAGTAATAACGCTCCGTCTCCTCTGCGTGTGACGGCCTTGGTAATAACGCTCCGTCTCCTCTGTGTGTGACGGCCTTGGTAATAACGCTCCGTCTCCTCTGCGTGTGACCGCCTTAGTAATAATGCTCCGTCTCTGCGTGTGACGGCCTTAGTAATAATGCTCCGTCTCCTCTGCGTGTGACGGCCTTAGTAATAACGCTCCGTCTCCTCTGCGTGTGGTGGCCTTAGTAATAATGCTCCGTCTCCTCTGCGTGTGACGGCCTTGGTAATAACGCTCCGTCTCCTCTGCGTGTGGCGGCCTTAGTAATAATGCTCCGTCCCCTCTGTGTGTGACGGCCTTAGTAATAATGCTCCGTCCCCTCTGCGTGTGGCGGCCTTAGTAATAATGCTCCGTCTCTGCGTGTGACGGCCTTAGTAATAATGCTCCGTCTCTGCGTGTGACGGCCTTAGTAATAATGCTCCGTCTCCTCTGCGTGTGACGGCCTTAGTAATAACGCTCCGTCTCCTCTGCGTGTGGCGGCCTTAGTAATAACGCTCCGTCTCCTCTGCGTGGCGGCCTTAGTAATAACGCTCCGTCCCCTCTGCGTGTGGCGGCCTTAGTAATAACGCTCCGTCTCCTGTGCGTGTGACCGCCTTAGTAATAATGCTCCGTCCCCTCTGCGTGTGACGGCCTTAGTAATAATGCTCCGTCTCCTCTGTGTGTGACGGCCTTAGTAATAATGCTCCGTCTCCTGTGCGTGTGGCGGCCTTAGTAATAATGCTCCGTCTCCTCTGCGTGTGACGGCCTTAGTAATAATGCTCCGTCTTCTCTGCGTGTGGCGGCCTTAGTAATAACGCTCCGTCTCCCCTGCGTGTGACGGCCTTAGTAATAACGCTCCGTCTCCTCTGTGTGTGACGGCCTTAGTAATAATGCTCCGTCTCCTCTGCGTGTGACGGCCTTGGTAATAACGCTCCGTCTCCTCTGCGTGTGGCGGCCTTAGTAATAATGCTCCGTCTCCTCTGCGTGTGACGGCCTTAGTAATAATGCTCCGTCTCCTCTGCGTGTGACGGCCTTAGTAATAATGCTCCGTCTCCTGTGTGTGACGGCCTTAGTAATAACACTCCGTCTCCTCTGCGTGTGACGGCCTTAGTAATAACGCTCCGTCTCCTGTGCGTGTGACGGCCTTAGTAATAATGCTCCGTCTCCTGTGCGTGTGGCGGCCTTAGTAATAACGCTCCGTCTCCTCTGTGTGTGACGGCCTTGGTAATAACGCTCCGTCTCCTCTGCGTGTGACCGCCTTAGTAATAATGCTCCGTCTCCTCTGCGTGTGACGGCCTTAGTAATAACGCTCCGTCTCCTCTGCGTGTGACGGCCTTGGTAATAACGCTCCGTCTCCTCTGTGTGTGACGGCCTTGGTAATAACGCTCCGTCTCCTGCGTGTGACCGCCTTAGTAATAATGCTCCGTCTCTGCGTGTGACGGCCTTAGTAATAATGCTCCGTCTCCTGTGCGTGTGACCGCCTTAGTAATAACGCTCCGTCTCCTGTGCGTGTGGCGGCCTTAGTAATAACGCTCCGTCTCCTCTGCGTGTGACGGCCTTAGTAATAATGCTCCGTCTCCTGTGCGTGTGACGGCCTTAGTAATAATGCTCCGTCTCCTCTGCGTGTGACGGCCTTAGTAATAACGCTCCGTCTCCTCTGCGTGTGACGGCCTTAGTAATAACGCTCCGTCTCCCCTGCGTGTGACGGCCTTAGTAATAATGCTCCGTCTCTGCGTGTGGCGGCCTTAGTAATAACGCTCCGTCTCCTCTGCGTGTGGCGGCCTTAGTAATAATGCTCCGTCTCCTCTGCGTGTGACGGCCTTAGTAATAATGCTCCGTCTCCTGTGTGTGACGGCCTTAGTAATAACACTCCGTCTCCTCTGCGTGTGACGGCCTTAGTAATAATGCTCCGTCTCCTGTGCGTGTGACGGCCTTAGTAATAATGCTCCGTCTCCTGTGCGTGTGGCGGCCTTAGTAATAACGCTCCGTCTCCTCTGCGTGTGACGGCCTTAGTAATAATGCTCCGTCTCCTGTGCGTGTGACGGCCTTAGTAATAACGCTCCGTCTCCTCTGCGTGTGGCGGCCTTAGTAATAACGCTCCGTCTCCTCTGCGTGTGACGGCCTTAGTAATAACGCTCCGTCTCCTCTGCGTGTGACGGCCTTAGTAATAACGCTCCCTCTCCTGTGCGTGTGACGGCCTTAGTAATAATGCTCCGTCTCCTGTGTGTGACGGCCTTAGTAATAACACTCCGTCTCCTCTGCGTGTGACGGCCTTAGTAATAATGCTCCGTCTCCTGTGCGTGTGACGGCCTTAGTAATAATGCTCCGTCTCCTGTGCGTGTGGCGGCCTTAGTAATAACGCTCCGTCTCCTCTGCGTGTGACGGCCTTAGTAATAACGCTCCGTCTCCTGTGCGTGTGACGGCCTTAGTAATAACGCTCCGTCTCCTCTGCGTGTGGCGGCCTTAGTAATAACGCTCCGTCTCCTCTGCGTGTGACGGCCTTAGTAATAACGCTCCGTCTCCTCTGCGTGTGACGGCCTTAGTAATAACGCTCCCTCTCCTGTGCGTGTGACCGCCTTAGTAATAACGCTCCGTCTCCTCTGCGTGTGACGGCCTTAGTAATAACGCTCCGTCTCCTCTGCGTGTGACGGCCTTAGTAATAATGCTCCGTCTCCTCTGCGTGTGGCGGCCTTAGTAATAATGCTCCGTCTCCTCTGCGTGTGACGGCCTTAGTAATAATGCTCCGTCTCCCCTGCGTGTGACGGCCTTAGTAATAATGATCCGTCTCCTCTGCGTGTGGCGGCCTTAGTAATAACGCTCCGTCTCCTGTGCGTGTGACGGCCTTAGTAATAACGCTCCGTCTCCTCTGCGTGTGACGGCCTTAGTAATAATGCTCCGTCTCTGCGTGTGACGGCCTTAGTAATAACGCTCCGTCTCTGCGTGTGACCGCCTTAGTAATAACGCTCCGTCCCCTCTGCGTGTGACGGCCTTAGTAATAACGCTCCGTCTCCTCTGCGTGTGACGGCCTTAGTAATAACGCTCCGTCTCCTCTGCGTGTGACGGCCTTAGTAATAATGCTCCGTCTCCTCTGCGTGTGACGGCCTTAGTAATAACGCTCCGTCTCCTGTGCGTGTGACGGCCTTAGTAATAACGCTCCGTCTCCTGTGCGTGTGACGGCCTTAGTAATAACGCTCCGTCTCCTCTGCGTGTGACGGCCTTAGTAATAACGCTCCGTCTCCTCTGCGTGTGACGGCCTTAGTAATAACGCTCCGTCTCCTCTGCGTGTGGCGGCCTTAGTAATAATGCTCCGTCTCCTCTGCGTGTGACCGCCTTAGTAATAACGCTCCGTCTCCTGTGCGTGTGACGGCCTTAGTAATAACGCTCCGTCTCCTGTGCGTGTGACGGCCTTAGTAATAACGCTCCGTCTCCTCTGCGTGTGACGGCCTTAGTAATAACGCTCCGTCTCCTGTGCGTGTGACGGCCTTAGTAATAACGCTCCGTCTCCTCTGCGTGTGGCGGCCTTAGTAATAATGCTCCGTCTCCTCTGCGTGTGACCGCCTTAGTAATAACGCTCCGTCTCCTCTGCGTGTGACGGCCTTAGTAATAACGCTCCGTCTCCTCTGCGTGTGACGGCCTTAGTAATAATGCTCCGTCTCCTCTGCGTGTGACGGCCTTAGTAATAATGCTCCGTCTCCTCTGCGTGTGACGGCCTTAGTAATAACGCTCCGTCTCTGCGTGTGACGGCCTTAGTAATAACGCTCCGTCCCCTCTGCGTGTGGCGGCCTTAGTAATAACGCTCCGTCTCCTCTGCGTGTGGCGGCCTTAGTAATAATGCTCCGTCTCCTCTGCGTGTGACGGCCTTAGTAATAACGCTCCGTCTCCTCTGCGTGTGACGGCCTTGGTAATAACGCTCCGTCTCCTCTGCGTGTGGCGGCCTTAGTAATAATGCTCCGTCTCCTCTGCGTGTGACGGCCTTAGTAATAACGCTCCGTCTCCTCTGCGTGTGGCGGCCTTAGTAATAACGCTCCGTCTCCTCTGCGTGTGACGGCCTTAGTAATAACGCTCCGTCTCCTCTGCGTGTGGCGGCCTTAGTAATAATGCTCCGTCTCCTCTGCGTGTGACGGCCTTAGTAATAATGCTCCGTCTCCTCTGCGTGTGGCGGCCTTAGTAATAACGCTCCGTCTCCTCTGCGTGTCACGGCCTTAGTAATAACGCTCCGTCTCCTCTGCGTGTGACGGCCTTAGTAATAACGCTCCGTCTCCTCTGCGTGTGACGGCCTTAGTAATAACGCTCCGTCTCCTCTGTGTGTGGCGGCCTTAGTAATAACGCTCCGTCTCCTCTGCGTGTGACGGCCTTGGTAATAACGCTCCGTCTCCTCTGCGTGTGACGGCCTTAGTAATAACGCTCCGTCTCTGCGTGTGACGGCCTTAGTAATAACGCTCCGTCTCTGCGTGTGACGGCCTTGGTAATAACGCTCCGTCTCCTCTGCGTGCGACGGCCTTGGTAATAATGCTCCGTCTCCTCTGCGTGTGGCGGCCTTAGTAATAATGCTCCGTCTCCTCTGCGTGTGGCGGCCTTAGTAATAATGCTCCGTCTCCTCTGCGTGTGACGGCCTTGGTAATAACGCTCCGTCTCCTCTGCGTGTGACGGCCTTAGTAATAACGCTCCGTCTCTGCGTGTGACGGCCTTAGTAATAACGCTCCGTCTCTGCGTGTGACGGCCTTGGTAATAACGCTCCGTCTCCTCTGCGTGTGACGGCCTTAGTAATAATGCTCCGTCTCCTCTGCGTGTGACGGCCTTAGTAATAACGCTCCGTCTCCTCTGCGTGTGACCGCCTTAGTAATAATGCTCCGTCTCCTCTGCGTGTGACGGCCTTAGTAATAATGCTCCGTCTGCGTGTGACCGCCTTAGTAATAACGCTCCGTCTCCTGTGCGTGTGACGGCCTTAGTAATAACGCTCCGTCTCCTCTGCGTGTGACGGCCTTAGTAATAACGCTCCGTCTCTGCGTGTGACGGCCTTAGTAATAACGCTCCGTCTCTGCGTGTGACGGCCTTAGTAATAACGCTCCGTCCCCTCTGCGTGTGACGGCCTTAGTAATAACGCTCCGTCTCCTGTGCGTGTGACGGCCTTAGTAATAACGCTCCGTCTCCTCTGCGTGTGACGGCCTTAGTAATAATGCTCCGTCTCCTGTGCGTGTGGCGGCCTTAGTAATAATGCTCCGTCTCCTCTGCGTGTGACGGCCTTAGTAATAATGCTCCGTCTTCTCTGCGTGTGGCGGCCTTAGTAATAACGCTCCGTCTCCCCTGCGTGTGACGGCCTTAGTAATAACGCTCCGTCTCCTCTGTGTGTGACGGCCTTAGTAATAATGCTCCGTCTCCTCTGCGTGTGACGGCCTTGGTAATAACGCTCCGTCTCCTCTGCGTGTGGCGGCCTTAGTAATAATGCTCCGTCTCCTCTGCGTGTGACGGCCTTAGTAATAATGCTCCGTCTCCTCTGCGTGTGACGGCCTTAGTAATAATGCTCCGTCTCCTGTGTGTGACGGCCTTAGTAATAACACTCCGTCTCCTCTGCGTGTGACGGCCTTAGTAATAACGCTCCGTCTCCTGTGCGTGTGACGGCCTTAGTAATAATGCTCCGTCTCCTGTGCGTGTGGCGGCCTTAGTAATAACGCTCCGTCTCCTCTGTGTGTGACGGCCTTGGTAATAACGCTCCGTCTCCTCTGCGTGTGACCGCCTTAGTAATAATGCTCCGTCTCCTCTGCGTGTGACGGCCTTAGTAATAACGCTCCGTCTCCTCTGCGTGTGACGGCCTTGGTAATAACGCTCCGTCTCCTCTGTGTGTGACGGCCTTGGTAATAACGCTCCGTCTCCTGCGTGTGACCGCCTTAGTAATAATGCTCCGTCTCTGCGTGTGACGGCCTTAGTAATAATGCTCCGTCTCCTGTGCGTGTGACCGCCTTAGTAATAACGCTCCGTCTCCTGTGCGTGTGGCGGCCTTAGTAATAACGCTCCGTCTCCTCTGCGTGTGACGGCCTTAGTAATAATGCTCCGTCTCCTGTGCGTGTGACGGCCTTAGTAATAATGCTCCGTCTCCTCTGCGTGTGACGGCCTTAGTAATAACGCTCCGTCTCCTCTGCGTGTGACGGCCTTAGTAATAACGCTCCGTCTCCCCTGCGTGTGACGGCCTTAGTAATAATGCTCCGTCTCTGCGTGTGGCGGCCTTAGTAATAACGCTCCGTCTCCTCTGCGTGTGGCGGCCTTAGTAATAATGCTCCGTCTCCTCTGCGTGTGACGGCCTTAGTAATAATGCTCCGTCTCCTGTGTGTGACGGCCTTAGTAATAACACTCCGTCTCCTCTGCGTGTGACGGCCTTAGTAATAATGCTCCGTCTCCTGTGCGTGTGACGGCCTTAGTAATAATGCTCCGTCTCCTGTGCGTGTGGCGGCCTTAGTAATAACGCTCCGTCTCCTCTGCGTGTGACGGCCTTAGTAATAATGCTCCGTCTCCTGTGCGTGTGACGGCCTTAGTAATAACGCTCCGTCTCCTCTGCGTGTGGCGGCCTTAGTAATAACGCTCCGTCTCCTCTGCGTGTGACGGCCTTAGTAATAACGCTCCGTCTCCTCTGCGTGTGACGGCCTTAGTAATAACGCTCCCTCTCCTGTGCGTGTGACGGCCTTAGTAATAATGCTCCGTCTCCTGTGTGTGACGGCCTTAGTAATAACACTCCGTCTCCTCTGCGTGTGACGGCCTTAGTAATAATGCTCCGTCTCCTGTGCGTGTGACGGCCTTAGTAATAATGCTCCGTCTCCTGTGCGTGTGGCGGCCTTAGTAATAACGCTCCGTCTCCTCTGCGTGTGACGGCCTTAGTAATAACGCTCCGTCTCCTGTGCGTGTGACGGCCTTAGTAATAACGCTCCGTCTCCTCTGCGTGTGGCGGCCTTAGTAATAACGCTCCGTCTCCTCTGCGTGTGACGGCCTTAGTAATAACGCTCCGTCTCCTCTGCGTGTGACGGCCTTAGTAATAACGCTCCCTCTCCTGTGCGTGTGACCGCCTTAGTAATAACGCTCCGTCTCCTCTGCGTGTGACGGCCTTAGTAATAACGCTCCGTCTCCTCTGCGTGTGACGGCCTTAGTAATAATGCTCCGTCTCCTCTGCGTGTGGCGGCCTTAGTAATAATGCTCCGTCTCCTCTGCGTGTGACGGCCTTAGTAATAATGCTCCGTCTCCCCTGCGTGTGACGGCCTTAGTAATAATGATCCGTCTCCTCTGCGTGTGGCGGCCTTAGTAATAACGCTCCGTCTCCTGTGCGTGTGACGGCCTTAGTAATAACGCTCCGTCTCCTCTGCGTGTGACGGCCTTAGTAATAATGCTCCGTCTCTGCGTGTGACGGCCTTAGTAATAACGCTCCGTCTCTGCGTGTGACCGCCTTAGTAATAACGCTCCGTCCCCTCTGCGTGTGACGGCCTTAGTAATAACGCTCCGTCTCCTCTGCGTGTGACGGCCTTAGTAATAACGCTCCGTCTCCTCTGCGTGTGACGGCCTTAGTAATAATGCTCCGTCTCCTCTGCGTGTGACGGCCTTAGTAATAACGCTCCGTCTCCTGTGCGTGTGACGGCCTTAGTAATAACGCTCCGTCTCCTGTGCGTGTGACGGCCTTAGTAATAACGCTCCGTCTCCTCTGCGTGTGACGGCCTTAGTAATAACGCTCCGTCTCCTCTGCGTGTGACGGCCTTAGTAATAACGCTCCGTCTCCTCTGCGTGTGGCGGCCTTAGTAATAATGCTCCGTCTCCTCTGCGTGTGACCGCCTTAGTAATAACGCTCCGTCTCCTGTGCGTGTGACGGCCTTAGTAATAACGCTCCGTCTCCTGTGCGTGTGACGGCCTTAGTAATAACGCTCCGTCTCCTCTGCGTGTGACGGCCTTAGTAATAACGCTCCGTCTCCTGTGCGTGTGACGGCCTTAGTAATAACGCTCCGTCTCCTCTGCGTGTGGCGGCCTTAGTAATAATGCTCCGTCTCCTCTGCGTGTGACCGCCTTAGTAATAACGCTCCGTCTCCTCTGCGTGTGACGGCCTTAGTAATAACGCTCCGTCTCCTCTGCGTGTGACGGCCTTAGTAATAATGCTCCGTCTCCTCTGCGTGTGACGGCCTTAGTAATAATGCTCCGTCTCCTCTGCGTGTGACGGCCTTAGTAATAACGCTCCGTCTCTGCGTGTGACGGCCTTAGTAATAACGCTCCGTCCCCTCTGCGTGTGGCGGCCTTAGTAATAACGCTCCGTCTCCTCTGCGTGTGGCGGCCTTAGTAATAATGCTCCGTCTCCTCTGCGTGTGACGGCCTTAGTAATAACGCTCCGTCTCCTCTGCGTGTGACGGCCTTGGTAATAACGCTCCGTCTCCTCTGCGTGTGGCGGCCTTAGTAATAATGCTCCGTCTCCTCTGCGTGTGACGGCCTTAGTAATAACGCTCCGTCTCCTCTGCGTGTGGCGGCCTTAGTAATAACGCTCCGTCTCCTCTGCGTGTGACGGCCTTAGTAATAACGCTCCGTCTCCTCTGCGTGTGGCGGCCTTAGTAATAATGCTCCGTCTCCTCTGCGTGTGACGGCCTTAGTAATAATGCTCCGTCTCCTCTGCGTGTGGCGGCCTTAGTAATAACGCTCCGTCTCCTCTGCGTGTCACGGCCTTAGTAATAACGCTCCGTCTCCTCTGCGTGTGACGGCCTTAGTAATAACGCTCCGTCTCCTCTGCGTGTGACGGCCTTAGTAATAACGCTCCGTCTCCTCTGTGTGTGGCGGCCTTAGTAATAACGCTCCGTCTCCTCTGCGTGTGACGGCCTTGGTAATAACGCTCCGTCTCCTCTGCGTGTGACGGCCTTAGTAATAACGCTCCGTCTCTGCGTGTGACGGCCTTAGTAATAACGCTCCGTCTCTGCGTGTGACGGCCTTGGTAATAACGCTCCGTCTCCTCTGCGTGCGACGGCCTTGGTAATAATGCTCCGTCTCCTCTGCGTGTGGCGGCCTTAGTAATAATGCTCCGTCTCCTCTGCGTGTGGCGGCCTTAGTAATAATGCTCCGTCTCCTCTGCGTGTGACGGCCTTGGTAATAACGCTCCGTCTCCTCTGCGTGTGACGGCCTTAGTAATAACGCTCCGTCTCTGCGTGTGACGGCCTTAGTAATAACGCTCCGTCTCTGCGTGTGACGGCCTTGGTAATAACGCTCCGTCTCCTCTGCGTGTGACGGCCTTAGTAATAATGCTCCGTCTCCTCTGCGTGTGACGGCCTTAGTAATAACGCTCCGTCTCCTCTGCGTGTGACCGCCTTAGTAATAATGCTCCGTCTCCTCTGCGTGTGACGGCCTTAGTAATAATGCTCCGTCTGCGTGTGACCGCCTTAGTAATAACGCTCCGTCTCCTGTGCGTGTGACGGCCTTAGTAATAACGCTCCGTCTCCTCTGCGTGTGACGGCCTTAGTAATAACGCTCCGTCTCTGCGTGTGACGGCCTTAGTAATAACGCTCCGTCTCTGCGTGTGACGGCCTTAGTAATAACGCTCCGTCCCCTCTGCGTGTGACGGCCTTAGTAATAACGCTCCGTCTCCTGTGCGTGTGACGGCCTTAGTAATAACGCTCCGTCTCCTCTGCGTGTGACGGCCTTAGTAATAATGCTCCGTCTCCTGTGCGTGTGACGGCCTTAGTAATAACGCTCCGTCTCCTCTGCGTGTGGCGGCCTTAGTAATAATGCTCCGTCTCCTCTGCGTGTGACCGCCTTAGTAATAACGCTCCGTCTCCTCTGCGTGTGACGGCCTTAGTAATAACGCTGCGTCTCCTCTGCGTGTGACGGCCTTAGTAATAACGCTCCGTCCCCTCTGCGTGTGACCGCCTTAGTAATAATGCTCCGTCTCCTCTGCGTGTGACGGCCTTAGTAATAACGCTCCGTCTCCTCTGCGTGTGACGGCCTTGGTAATAACGCTCCGTCTCCTGTGCGTGTGACGGCCTTAGTAATAACGCTCCGTCTCCTGTGCGTGTGACGGCCTTAGTAATAACGCTCCGTCTCCTCTGCGTGTGACGGCCTTAGTAATAACGCTCCGTCTCCTCTGCGTGTGACGGCCTTAGTAATAATGCTCCGTCTCCTCTGCGTGTGACGGCCTTAGTAATAATGCTCCGTCTCCTCTGCGTGTGACGGCCTTAGTAATAACGCTCCGTCTCTGCGTGTGACGGCCTTAGTAATAACGCTCCGTCCCCTCTGCGTGTGGCGGCCTTAGTAATAACGCTCCGTCCCCTCTGCGTGTGGCGGCCTTAGTAATAACGCTCCGTCTCCTCTGCGTGTGGCGGCCTTAGTAATAAAGCTCCGTCTCCTCTGCGTGTGGCGGCCTTAGTAATAACGCTCCGTCTCCTCTGCGTGTGACGGCCTTAGTAATAACGCTCCGTCTCCTCTGCGTGTGGCGGCCTTAGTAATAATGCTCCGTCTCCTCTGCGTGTGGCGGCCTTAGTAATAATGCTCCGTCTCCTCTGCGTGTGACGGCCTTAGTAATAATGCTCCGTCTCCTCTGCGTGTGACGGCCTTAGTAATAATGCTCCGTCTCCTCTGCGTGTGGCGGCCTTAGTAATAACGCTCCGTCTCCTCTGCGTGTCGCGGCCTTAGTAATAACGCTCCGTCTCCTCTGCGTGTGACGGCCTTAGTAATAACGCTCCGTCCCCTCTGCGTGTGACGGCCTTAGTAATAACGCTCCGTCTCCTCTGCGTGTGACGGCCTTAGTAATAACGCTCCGTCTCCTGTGCGTGTGACGGCCTTAGTAATAATGCTCCGTCTCCTCTGCGTGTGACGGCCTTAGTAATAACGCTCCGTCTCCTCTGCGTGTGACGGCCTTAGTAATAACGCTCCGTCTCCTCTGCGTGTGACGGCCTTAGTAATAATGCTCCGTCTCCTCTGCGTGTCACGGCCTTAGTAATAACGCTCCGTCTCCTCTGCGTGTGACGGCCTTAGTAATAATGCTCCGTCTCTGCGTGTGACGGCCTTAGTAATAACGCTCCGTCTCTGCGTGTGACGGCCTTGGTAATAACGCTCCGTCTCCTCTGCGTGTGACGGCCTTAGTAATAATGCTCCGTCTCCTCTGCGTGTGGCGGCCTTAGTAATAATGCTCCGTCTCCTCTGCGTGTGACCGCCTTGGTAATAACGCTCCGTCTCCTCTGCGTGTGACGGCCTTAGTAATAATGCTCCGTCCCCTCTGCGTGTGGCGGCCTTAGTAATAACGCTCCGTGTCCTGTGCGTGTGACGGCCTTAGTAATAACGCTCCGTCTCCTGTGCGTGTGACGGCCTTAGTAATAACGCTCCGTCTCCTCTGCGTGTGACGGCCTTAGTAATAATGCTCCGTCCCCTCTGCGTGTGGCGGCCTTAGTAATAATGCTCCGTCTCCTCTGCGTGTGACGGCCTTAGTAATAACGCTCCGTCTCCTGTGCGTGTGACGGCCTTAGTAATAACGCTCCGTCTCCTCTGCGTGTGACGGCCTTAGTAATAATGCTCCGTCTCCTCTGCGTGTGACGGCCTTAGTAATAACGCTCCGTCTCCTCTGCGTGTGACGGCCTTAGTAATACTGCTCCGTCTCCTGTGCGTGTGGCGGCCTTCGTAATAATGCTCCGTCCCCTCTGCGTGTGACGGCCTTAGTAATAACGCTCCGTCTCCCCTGCGTGTGACGGCCTTAGTAATAACGCTCCGTCTCTGCGTGTGGCGGCCTTAGTAATAACGCTCCGTCTCCTCTGCGTGTGGCGGCCTTAGTAATAACGCTCCGTCTCCCGTGCGTGTGACCGCCTTAGTAATAACGCTCCGTCTCCTCTGCGTGTGACGGCCTTAGTAATAACGCTCTGTCTCCTCTGCGTGTGGCGGCCTTAGTAATAATGCTCCGTCCCCTCTGCGTGTGACGGCCTTAGTAATAATGCTCCGTCTCCTCTGCGTGTGACGGCCTTAGTAATAACGCTCCGTCTCCCGTGCGTGTGACCGCCTTGGTAATAACGCTCCGTCTCCTCTGCGTGTGACGGCCTTAGTAATAACGCTCCGTCTCCTCTGCGTGTGGCGGCCTTAGTAATAATGCTCCGTCCCCTCTGCGTGTGACGGCCTTGGTAATAACGCTCCGTCCCCTCTGCGTGTGACAGCCTTCGTAATAATGCTCCGTCCCCTCTGCGTGTGACGGCCTTAGTAATAACGCTCCGTCTCCCCTGCGTGTGACGGCCTTAGTAATAACGCTCCGTCTCTGCGTGTGGCGGCCTTAGTAATAACGCTCCGTCTCCCGTGCGTGTGACCGCCTTGGTAATAACGCTCCGTCTCCTCTGCGTGTGACGGCCTTAGTAATAACGCTCCGTCTCCTCTGCGTGTGGCGGCTTTGGTAATAACGCTCCGTCTCCTCTGCGTGTGACGGCCTTAGTAATAATGCTCCGTCTCCTCTGCGTTTGACGGCCTTGGTAATAACGCTCCGTCTCCTCTGCGTGTGACGGCCTTAGTAATAATGCTCCGTCTCCTCTGCGTGTGGCGGCCTTAGTAATAACGCTCCGTCTCCTGTGCGTGTGACGGCCTTAGTAATAATGCTCCGTCTCCCGTGCGTGTGACCGCCTTGGTAATAACGCTCCGTCTCCTCTGCGTGTGACGGCCTTAGTAATAATGCTCCCTCTCCTCTGCGTGTGACGGCCTTAGTAATAACGCTCCGTCTCCTCTGCGTGTGACGGCCTTAGTAATAACGCTCCGTCTCCTCTGCGTGTGACGGCCTTAGTAATAACGCTCCGTCTCCTCTGCGTGTGACGGCCTTAGTAATAACGCTCCGTCTCCCCTGCGTGTGGCGGCCTTAGTAATAACGCTCCGTCTCCTCTGCGTGTGGCGGCCTTAGTAATAACGCTCCGTCTCCTCTGCGTGTGACGGCCTTAGTAATAATGCTCCGTCTCCTCTGCGTGTGGCGGCCTTAGTAATAACGCTCCGTCTCCTCTGCGTGTGGCGGCCTTAGTAATAACGCTCCGTCTCCTCTGCTTGTGACGGCCTTAGTAATAATGCTCCGTCTCCTCTGCGTGTGGCGGCCTTAGTAATAACGCTCCGTCTCCTCTGCGTGTGACGGCCTTAGTAATAACGCTCCGTCTCCTCTGCGTGTGACGGCCTTAGTAATAACGCTCCGTCTCCTCTGCGTGTGACGGCCTTAGTAATAACGCTCCGTCCCCTCTGCGTGTGACGGCCTTAGTAATAATGCTCCGTCTCCTCTGCGTGTGACGGCCTTAGTAATAATGCTCCGTCTCCTCTGCGTGTGACGGCCTTAGTAATAATGCTCCGTCTCCTCTGCGTGTGACGGCCTTAGTAATAATGCTCCGTCTCCTCTGCGTGTGACCGCCTTAGTAATAATGCTCCGTCCCCTCTGCGTGTGACGGCCTTAGTAATAATGCTCCGTCTCCTCTGCGTGTGACGGCCTTAGTAATAATGCTCCGTCTTCTCTGCGTGTGGCGGCCTTAGTAATAATGCTCCGTCTCCTCTGCGTGTGACGGCCTTAGTAATAATGCTCCGTCTCCTGTGTGTGACGGCCTTAGTAATAATGCTCCGTCTCTGCGTGTGACGGCCTTAGTAATAATGCTCCGTCTCCTCTGCGTGTGACGGCCTTAGTAATAACGCTCCGTCTCCTCTGCGTGTGGCGGCCTTAGTAATAATGCTCCGTCTCCTCTGCGTGTGACGGCCTTGGTAATAACGCTCCGTCTCCTCTGCGTGTGGCGGCCTTAGTAATAATGCTCCGTCTCCTCTGCGTGTGACGGCCTTAGTAATAACGCTCCCTCTCCTGTGCGTGTGACGGCCTTAGTAATAACGCTCCGTCTCCTCTGCGTGTGACCGCCTTAGTAATAACGCTCCGTCTCCTCTGCGTGTGACGGCCTTAGTAATAATGCTCCGTCTCCTCTGCGTGTGGCGGCCTTAGTAATAATGCTCCGTCTCCTCTGCGTGTGACGGCCTTAGTAATAACGCTCCCTCTCCTGTGCGTGTGACCGCCTTAGTAATAACGCTCCGTCTCCTCTGCGTGTGACGGCCTTAGTAATAACGCTCCGTCTCCTCTGCGTGTGACGGCCTTAGTAATAATGCTCCGTCTCCTCTGCGTGTGGCGGCCTTAGTAATAATGCTCCGTCTCCTCTGCGTGTGACGGCCTTAGTAATAATGCTCCGTCTCCCCTGCGTGTGACGGCCTTAGTAATAATGCTCCGTCTCCTCTGCGTGTGACGGCCTTAGTAATAATGCTCCGTCTCCCCTGCGTGTGACGGCCTTAGTAATAATGCTCCGTCTCCTGTGTGTGTGACGGCCTTAGTAATAACACTCCGTCTCCTCTGCGTGTGACGGCCTTAGTAATAATGCTCCGTCTCCTGTGCGTGTGGCGGCCTTAGTAATACTGCTCCGTCCCCTCTGCGTGTGGCGGCCTTAGTAATAATGCTCCGTCTCCTCTGCGTGTGTCGGCCTTAGTAATAATGCTCCGTCTCCTCTGCGTGTGGCGGCCTTAGTAATAATGCTCCGTCTCCTGTGAGTGTGACGGCCTTAGTAATAATGCTCCGTCCCCTCTGCGTGTGGCGGCCTTAGTAATAATGCTCCGTCTCTGCGTGTGGCGGCCTTAGTAATAATGCTCCGTCTCCTCTGCGTGTGGCGGCCTTAGTAATAATGCTCCGTCTCTGCGTGTGGCGGCCTTAGTAATAATGCTCCGTCTCCTCTGCGTGTGGCGGCCTTAGTAATACTGCTCCGTCTCTGCGTGTGGCGGCCTTAGTAATAATGCTCCGTCTCCTCTGCGTGTGGCGGCCTTAGTAATACTGCTCCGTCTCCTGTGCGTGTGGCGGCTTTAGTAATAATGCTCCGTCTCTGCGTGTGGCGGCCTTAGTAATAATGCTCCGTCTCCTCTGCGTGTGGCGGCCTTGGTAATAACGCTCCGTCTCCTCTGCGTGTGGCGGCCTTAGTAATAATGCTCCGTCTCCTCTGCGTGTGACCGCCTTAGTAATAACGCTCCGTCTCCTCTGCGTGTGGCGGCCTTAGTAATAATGCTCCGTCTCCTCTGCGTGTGGCGGCCTTAGTAATAATGCTCCGTCTCCTGTGTGTGGCGGCCTTAGTAATAACGCTCCGTCTCCTCTGCGTGTGACAGCCTTAGTAATAATGCTCCGTCTCCTCTGCGTGTGGCGGCCTTAGTAATACTGCTCCGTCTCCTCTGCG
Organism: Ascaphus truei; assembly: GCF_040206685.1. NCBI lineage: Eukaryota > Metazoa > Chordata > Amphibia > Anura > Ascaphidae > Ascaphus > Ascaphus truei. Next base: position 54,525 of record NW_027454755.1, read on the forward strand.
TGTGGCGGCCTTAGTAATAATGCTCCGTCCCCTCTGTGTGTGACGGCCTTAGTAATAATGCTCCGTCCCCTCTTTGTGTGACGGCCTTAGTAATAATGCTCCGTCCCCTCTGCGTGTGGCGGCCTTAGTAATACTGCTCCGTCTCTGCGTGTGGCGGCCTTAGTAATAATGCTCCGTCTCCTCTGCGTATGGCGGCCTTAGTAATAATGCTCCGTCCCCTCTGTGTGTGACGGCCTTAGTAATAATGCTCCGTCCCCTCTGCGTGTGGCGGCCTTAGTAATAATGCTCCGTCTCTGCGTGTGACGGCCTTAGTAATAATGCTCCGTCTCTGCGTGTGACGGCCTTAGTAATAATGCTCCGTCTCCTCTGCGTGTGACGGCCTTAGTAATAACGCTCCGTCTCCTCTGCGTGTGGCGGCCTTAGTAATAACGCTCCGTCTCCTCTGCGTGGCGGCCTTAGTAATAACGCTCCGTCCCCTCTGCGTGTGGCGGCCTTAGTAATAACGCTCCGTCTCCTGTGCGTGTGACCGCCTTAGTAATAATGCTCCGTCCCCTCTGCGTGTGACGGCCTTAGTAATAATGCTCCGTCTCCTCTGTGTGTGACGGCCTTAGTAATAATGCTCCGTCTCCTGTGCGTGTGGCGGCCTTAGTAATAATGCTCCGTCTCCTCTGCGTGTGACGGCCTTAGTAATAATGCTCCGTCTTCTCTGCGTGTGGCGGCCTTAGTAATAACGCTCCGTCTCCCCTGCGTGTGACGGCCTTAGTAATAATGCTCCGTCTCCTCTGCGTGTGACGGCCTTGGTAATAACGCTCCGTCTCCTCTGCGTGTGGCGGCCTTAGTAATAATGCTCCGTCTCCTCTGCGTGTGACGGCCTTAGTAATAATGCTCCGTCTCCTGTGTGTGACGGCCTTAGTAATAACGCTCCGTCTCCTCTGCGTGTGACGGCCTTAGTAATAATGCTCCGTCTCCTGTGCGTGTGACGGCCTTAGTAATAATGCTCCGTCTCCTGTGCGTGTGGCGGCCTTAGTAATAACGCTCCGTCTCCTCTGCGTGTGACGGCCTTAGTAATAATGCTCCGTCTCCTGTGCGTGTGACGGCCTTAGTAATAATGCTCCGTCTCCTCTGCGTGTGGCGGCCTTAGTAATAACGCTCCGTCTCCTCTGCGTGTGACGGCCTTAGTAATAACGCTCCGTCTCCTCTGCGTGTGACGGCCTTAGTAATAACGCTCCGTCTCCTCTGCGTGTGACGGCCTTGGTAATAACGCTCCGTCTCCTCTGCGTGTGACCGCCTTAGTAATAATGCTCCGTCTCTGCGTGTGACCGCCTTAGTAATAATGCTCCGTCTCCTGTGCGTGTGACCGCCTTAGTAATAACGCTCCGTCTCCTGTGCGTGTGGCGGCCTTAGTAATAACGCTCCGTCTCCTCTGCGTGTGACGGCCTTAGTAATAATGCTCCGTCTCCTGTGCGTGTGACGGCCTTAGTAATAATGCTCCGTCTCCTCTGCGTGTGACGGCCTTAGTAATAACGCTCCGTCTCCCCTGCGTGTGACGGCCTTAGTAATAATGCTCCGTCTCTGCGTGTGGCGGCCTTAGTAATAACGCTCCGTCTCCTCTGCGTGTGACGGCCTTAGTAATAATGCTCCGTCTCCTCTGTGTGTGACGGCCTTAGTAATAATGCTCCGTCTCCTGTGCGTGTGGCGGCCTTAGTAATAATGCTCCGTCTCCTCTGCGTGTGACGGCCTTAGTAATAATGCTCCGTCTTCTCTGCGTGTGGCGGCCTTAGTAATAACGCTCCGTCTCCCCTGCGTGTGACGGCCTTAGTAATAATGCTCCGTCTCCTCTGCGTGTGACGGCCTTGGTAATAACGCTCCGTCTCCTCTGCGTGTGGCGGCCTTAGTAATAATGCTCCGTCTCCTCTGCGTGTGACGGCCTTAGTAATAATGCTCCGTCTCCTGTGTGTGACGGCCTTAGTAATAACGCTCCGTCTCCTCTGCGTGTGACGGCCTTAGTAATAATGCTCCGTCTCCTGTGCGTGTGACGGCCTTAGTAATAATGCTCCGTCTCCTGTGCGTGTGGCGGCCTTAGTAATAACGCTCCGTCTCCTCTGCGTGTGACGGCCTTAGTAATAATGCTCCGTCTCCTGTGCGTGTGACGGCCTTAGTAATAATGCTCCGTCTCCTCTGCGTGTGGCGGCCTTAGTAATAACGCTCCGTCTCCTCTGCGTGTGACGGCCTTAGTAATAACGCTCCGTCTCCTCTGCGTGTGACGGCCTTAGTAATAACGCTCCGTCTCCTCTGCGTGTGACGGCCTTGGTAATAACGCTCCGTCTCCTCTGCGTGTGACCGCCTTAGTAATAATGCTCCGTCTCTGCGTGTGACCGCCTTAGTAATAATGCTCCGTCTCCTGTGCGTGTGACCGCCTTAGTAATAACGCTCCGTCTCCTGTGCGTGTGGCGGCCTTAGTAATAACGCTCCGTCTCCTCTGCGTGTGACGGCCTTAGTAATAATGCTCCGTCTCCTGTGCGTGTGACGGCCTTAGTAATAATGCTCCGTCTCCTCTGCGTGTGACGGCCTTAGTAATAACGCTCCGTCTCCCCTGCGTGTGACGGCCTTAGTAATAATGCTCCGTCTCTGCGTGTGGCGGCCTTAGTAATAACGCTCCGTCTCCTCTGCGTGTGGCGGCCTTAGTAATAATGCTCCGTCTCCTCTGCGTGTGACGGCCTTGGTAATAACGCTCCGTCTCCTCTGCGTGTGGCGGCCTTAGTAATAATGCTCCGTCTCCTCTGCGTGTGACGGCCTTAGTAATAACGCTCCCTCTCCTGTGCGTGTGACGGCCTTAGTAATAACGCTCCGTCTCCTCTGCGTGTGACCGCCTTAGTAATAACGCTCCGTCTCCTCTGCGTGTGACGGCCTTAGTAATAATGCTCCGTCTCCTCTGCGTGTGGCGGCCTTAGTAATAATGCTCCGTCTCCTCTGCGTGTGACGGCCTTAGTAATAACGCTCCGTCTCCTCTGCGTGTGACGGCCTTAGTAATAATGCTCCGTCTCCTCTGCGTGTGGCGGCCTTAGTAATAATGCTCCGTCTCCTCTGCGTGTGACGGCCTTAGTAATAATGCTCCGTCTCCCCTGCGTGTGACGGCCTTAGTAATAATGCTCCGTCTCCTCTGCGTGTGACGGCCTTAGTAATAATGCTCCGTCTCCCCTGCGTGTGACGGCCTTAGTAATAATGCTCCGTCTCCTGTGTGTGTGACGGCCTTAGTAATAACGCTCCGTCTCCTCTGCGTGTGACGGCCTTAGTAATAATGCTCCGTCTCCTGTGCGTGTGGCGGCCTTAGTAATACTGCTCCGTCCCCTCTGCGTGTGGCGGCCTTAGTAATAATGCTCCGTCTCCTCTGCGTGTGTCGGCCTTAGTAATAATGCTCCGTCTCCTCTGCGTGTGGCGGCCTTAGTAATAATGCTCCGTCTCCTGTGAGTGTGACGGCCTTAGTAATAATGCTCCGTCCCCTCTGCGTGTGGCGGCCTTAGTAATAATGCTCCGTCTCTGCGTGTGGCGGCCTTAGTAATAATGCTCCGTCTCCTCTGCGTGTGGCGGCCTTAGTAATAATGCTCCGTCTCTGCGTGTGGCGGCCTTAGTAATAATGCTCCGTCTCCTCTGCGTGTGGCGGCCTTAGTAATACTGCTCCGTCTCTGCGTGTGGCGGCCTTAGTAATAATGCTCCGTCTCCTCTGCGTGTGGCGGCCTTAGTAATACTGCTCCGTCTCCTGTGTGTGTGGCGGCTTTAGTAATAATGCTCCGTCTCTGCGTGTGGCGGCCTTAGTAATAATGCTCCGTCTCCTCTGCGTGTGGCGGCCTTGGTAATAACGCTCCGTCTCCTCTGCGTGTGGCGGCCTTAGTAATAATGCTCCGTCTCCTCTGCGTGTGACCGCCTTAGTAATAACGCTCCGTCTCCTCTGCGTGTGGCGGCCTTAGTAATAATGCTCCGTCTCCTCTGCGTGTGGCGGCCTTAGTAATAATGCTCCGTCTCCTGTGTGTGGCGGCCTTAGTAATAATGCTCCGTCCCCTCTTTGTGTGACGGCCTTAGTAATAATGCTCCGTCCCCTCTGCGTGTGGCGGCCTTAGTAATACTGCTCCGTCTCTGCGTGTGGCGGCCTTAGTAATAATGCTCCGTCTCCTCTGCGTATGGCGGCCTTAGTAATAATGCTCCGTCCCCTCTGTGTGTGACGGCCTTAGTAATAATGCTCCGTCCCCTCTGCGTGTGGCGGCCTTAGTAATAATGCTCCGTCTCTGCGTGTGACGGCCTTAGTAATAATGCTCCGTCTCTGCGTGTGACGGCCTTAGTAATAATGCTCCGTCTCCTCTGCGTGTGACGGCCTTAGTAATAACGCTCCGTCTCCTCTGCGTGTGGCGGCCTTAGTAATAACGCTCCGTCTCCTCTGCGTGGCGGCCTTAGTAATAACGCTCCGTCCCCTCTGCGTGTGGCGGCCTTAGTAATAACGCTTCGTCTCCTGTGCGTGTGACCGCCTTAGTAATAATGCTCCGTCCCCTCTGCGTGTGACGGCCTTAGTAATAATGCTCCGTCTCCTCTGTGTGTGACGGCCTTAGTAATAATGCTCCGTCTCCTGTGCGTGTGGCGGCCTTAGTAATAATGCTCCGTCTCCTCTGCGTGTGACGGCCTTAGTAATAATGCTCCGTCTTCTCTGCGTGTGGCGGCCTTAGTAATAACGCTCCGTCTCCCCTGCGTGTGACGGCCTTAGTAATAATGCTCCGTCTCCTCTGCGTGTGACGGCCTTGGTAATAATGCTCCGTCTCCTCTGCGTGTGACGGCCTTAGTAATAATGCTCCGTCTCCTGTGTGTGACGGCCTTAGTAATAACGCTCCGTCTCCTCTGCGTGTGACGGCCTTAGTAATAATGCTCCGTCTCCTGTGCGTGTGACGGCCTTAGTAATAATGCTCCGTCTCCTGTGCGTGTGGCGGCCTTAGTAATAACGCTCCGTCTCCTCTGCGTGTGACGGCCTTAGTAATAATGCTCCGTCTCCTGTGCGTGTGACGGCCTTAGTAATAATGCTCCGTCTCCTCTGCGTGTGGCGGCCTTAGTAATAACGCTCCGTCTCCTCTGCGTGTGACGGCCTTAGTAATAACGCTCCGTCTCCTCTGCGTGTGACGGCCTTAGTAATAACGCTCCGTCTCCTCTGCGTGTGACGGCCTTGGTAATAACGCTCCGTCTCCTCTGCGTGTGACCGCCTTAGTAATAATGCTCCGTCTCTGCGTGTGACGGCCTTAGTAATAATGCTCCGTCTCCTGTGCGTGTGACCGCCTTAGTAATAACGCTCCGTCTCCTGTGCGTGTGGCGGCCTTAGTAATAACGCTCCGTCTCCTCTGCGTGTGACGGCCTTAGTAATAATGCTCCGTCTCCTGTGCGTGTGACGGCCTTAGTAATAATGCTCCGTCTCCTCTGCGTGTGACGGCCTTAGTAATAACGCTCCGTCTCCCCTGCGTGTGACGGCCTTAGTAATAACGCTCCGTCTCCCCTGCGTGTGACGGCCTTAGTAATAATGCTCCGTCTCCTCTGCGTGTGGCGGCCTTAGTAATAATGCTCCGTCTCCTCTGCGTGTGACGGCCTTAGTAATAATGCTCCGTCTCCTGTGTGTGACGGCCTTAGTAATAACACTCCGTCTCCTCTGCGTGTGACGGCCTTAGTAATAATGCTCCGTCTCCTGTGCGTGTGACGGCCTTAGTAATAATGCTCCGTCTCCTGTGCGTGTGGCGGCCTTAGTAATAACGCTCCGTCTCCTCTGCGTGTGACGGCCTTAGTAATAATGCTCCGTCTCCTGTGCGTGTGACGGCCTTAGTAATAATGCTCCGTCTCCTCTGCGTGTGGCGGCCTTAGTAATAACGCTCCGTCTCCTCAGCGTGTGACGGCCTTAGTAATAACGCTCCGTCTCCTCTGCGTGTGACGGCCTTAGTAATAACGCTCCGTCTCCTCTGCGTGTGACGGCCTTGGTAATAACGCTCCGTCTCCTCTGTGTGTGACGGCCTTGGTATTAACGCTCCGTCTCCTCTGCGTGTGACCGCCTTAGTAATAATGCTCCGTCTCTGCGTGTGACGGCCTTAGTAATAATGCTCCGTCTCCTCTGCGTGTGACGGCCTTAGTAATAACGCTCCGTCTCCTCTGCGTGTGGTGGCCTTAGTAATAATGCTCCGTCTCCTCTGCGTGTGACGGCCTTGGTAATAACGCTCCGTCTCCTCTGCGTGTGGCGGCCTTAGTAATAATGCTCCGTCCCCTCTGTGTGTGACGGCCTTAGTAATAATGCTCCGTCCCCTCTGCGTGTGGCGGCTGAGTAATAATGCTCCGTCTCTGCGTGTGACGGCCTTAGTAATAATGCTCCGTCTCTGCGTGTGACTGGCCCTTAGTAATAATGCTCCGTCTCCTCTGCGTGTGACGGCCTTAGTAATAACGCTCCGTCTCCTCTGCGTGTGGCGGCCTTAGTAATAACGCTCCGTCTCCTCTGCGTGGCGGCCTTAGTAATAACGCTCCGTCCCCTCTGCGTGTGGCGGCCTTAGTAATAACGCTCCGTCCTCCTGTGCGTGTGACCGCCTTAGTAATAATGCTCCGTCCCCTCTGCGTGTGACGGCCTTAGTAATAATGCCTCGTCTCCTCTGTGTGTGACGGCCTTAGTAATAATGCTCCGTCTCCTGTGCGTGTGGCGGCCTTAGTAATAATGCTCCGTCTCCTCTGCGTGTGACGGCCTTAGTAATAATGCTCCGTCTTCTCTGCGTGTGGCGGCCTTAGTAATAACGCTCCGTCTCCCCTGCGTGTGACGGCCTTAGTAATAACGCTCCGTCTCCTCTGTGTGTGACGGCCTTAGTAATAATGCTCCGTCTCCTCTGCGTGTGACGGCCTTGGTAATAACGCTCCGTCTCCTCTGCGTGTGGCGGCCTTAGTAATAATGCTCCGTCTCCTCTGCGTGTGACGGCCTTGGTAATAACGCTCCGTCTCCTCTGCGTGTGGCGGCCTTAGTAATAATGCTCCGTCTCCTCTGCGTGTGACGGCCTTAGTAATAATGCTCCGTCTCCTCTGCGTGTGACGGCCTTA
>NW_027454756.1:0-61601 GCF_040206685.1 Ascaphus truei
TAACCCCCCCACTGCCTGTCACTCTCCCCCTGTAACCCCCCACTGCCTGTCACTCACCCCCTGTAACCCCCCCACTGCCTGTCACTCTCCCCCTGTAACCCCCCGACTGCCTGTCACTCTCCCCCTGTAACCCCCCCCCCCCTGCCTGTCACTCTCCCCCTGTAACCCCCCCCCACTGCCTGTCACTCTCCCCCTGTAACCCCCCCCCACTGCCTGTCACTCTCCCCCTGTAACCCCCCCCCCACTGCCTGTCACTCACCCCCTGTAACCCCCCCCCCCCACTGCCTGTCACTCTCCCCCTGTAACCCCCCCACTGCCTGTCATTCTCCCCCTGTAACCCCCCCACCACTGCCTGTCACTCACCCCCTGTAACCCCCCCACTGCCTGTCACTCTCCCCCTGTAACCCCCCCACCACTGCCTGTCACTCTCCCCCTGTAACCCCCCCACTGCCTGTCACTCACCCCCTGTAACCCCCCACTGCCTGTCACTCACCCCCTGTAACCCCCCCACTGCCTGTCACTCACCCCCTGTAACCCCCCCACTGCCTGTCACTCACCCCCTGTAACCCCCCCACTGCCTGTCACTCTCCCCCTGTAACCCCCCACTGCCTGTCACTCACCCCCTGTAACCCCCCCACTGCCTGTCACTCACCCCCTGTAAACCGCCCCACTGCCTGTCACTCTCCCCCTATAACCCCCCACTGCCTGTCACTCACCCCCTGTAACCCCCCCACTGCCTGTCACTCACCCCCTGTAACCCCCCACACTGCCTGTCACTCACCCCCTGTAACCCCTCCCCCCCACTGCCTGTCACTCTCCCCCTGTAACCCCCCACTGCCTGTCACTCACCCCCTGTAAACCCCCCCCACTGCCTGTCACTCACCCCCTGTACCCCCCCACTGCCTGTCACTCACCCCCTGTACCCCCCCACTGCCTGTCACTCACCCCCTGTACCCCCCCCGTACCCCCCCACTCACCCTCTGTACCCCCCCCCACTGCCTGTCACTCACCCCCTGTAACCCCCCCCACTGCCTGTCACTCACCCCCTGACCCCCCCCCCACTGCCTGTCACTCACCCCCTGTAACCCCCCCCCCACTGCCTGTCACTCACCCCCTGTACCCCCCCCCACTGCCTGTCACTCACCCCCTGTACCCCCCCCACTCACCCCCTGTTCCCCCCCCACTGCCTGTCACTCTCCCCCTGTAACCCAGCCACTGCCTGTCACTCTCCCCCTGTAACCCCCCCACTGCCTGTCACTCACCCCCTGTACCCCCCCCCACTGCCTGTCACTCACCCCCTGTACCCCCCCACTGCCTGTCACTCTCCCCCTGTAACCCCCCCACTGCCTGTCACTCACCCCCTGTACCCCCCCCCTACTGCCTGTCACTCACCCCCTGTACCCCCCCCCCACTGCCTGTCACTCTCCCCCTGTAACCCCCCCACTGCCTGTCACTCTCCCCCTGTAACTCCCCCACTGCCTGTCACTCACCCCCTGTAACCCCCCCCCCACTGCTTGTCACTCACCCCCTGTAACCCCCCCACTGCCTGTCACTCACCCCCTGTAAAACCCCCCCCCACTGCCTGTCACTCACCCCCTGTAACCCCCCCACTGCCTGTCACTCACCCCCTGTAACCCCCCCACTGCCTGTCACTCTCCCCCTGTAACTCCTCCACTGCCTGTCACTCACCCCCTGTAACCCCCCCCCCCCACTGCTTGTCACTCACCCCCTGTAACCCCCCCACTGCCTGTCACTCACCCCCTGTAAACCCCCCCCCCCCCACTGCCTGTCACTCACCCCCTGTAACCCCCCCACTGCCTGTCACTCACCCCCTGTAACCCCCCCACTGCCTGTCACTCACCCCCTGTAACCCCCCCCCCCCCCCACTGCCTGTCACTCTCCCCCTGTAACCCCCCCACTGCCTGTCACTCTCCCCCTGTAACTCCCCCACTGCCTGTCACTCACCCCCTGTAACCCCCCCCACTGCTTGTCACTCACCCCCTGTAACCCCCCCACTGCCTGTCACTCACCCCCTGTAAACCCCCCCCCCACTGCCTTTCACTCACCCCCTGTAACCCCCCCACTGCCTGTCACTCACCCCCTGTAACCCCCCCACTGCCTGTCACTCTCCCCCTGTAACTCCCCCACTGCCTGTCACTCACCCCCTGTAACCCCCCCCCCACTGCTTGTCACTCACCCCCTGTAACCCCCCCACTGCCTGTCACTCACCCCCTGTAAACCCCCCCCCCCACTGCCTGTCACTCACCCCCTGTAACCCCCCCCCCCACTGCCTGTCACTCACCCCCTGACCCCCCCCCACTGCCTGTCACTCACCCCCTGTAACCCCCCCCCCCCACTGCCTGTCACTCACCCCCTGTACCCCCCCCCCCCCCACTGCCTGTCACTCACCCCCTGTACCCCCCCACTCACCCCCTGTTCCCCCCCCACTGCCTGTCACTCTCCCCCTGTAACCCAGCCACTGCCTGTCACTCTCCCCCTGTAACACCCCCACTGCCTGTCACTCACCCCCTGTACCCCCCCACTGCCTGTCACTCACCCCCTGTACCCCCCCCACTGCCTGTCACTCTCCCCCTGTAACCCCCCCACTGCCTGTCACTCACCCCCTGTACCCCCCCTACTGCCTGTCACTCACCCCCTGTACCCCCCCCCCCCACTGCCTGTCACTCTCCCCCTGTAACCCCCCCACTGCCTGTCACTCTCCCCCTGTAACTCCCCCACTGCCTGTCACTCACCCCCTGTAACCCCCCCCCCCCACTGCTTGTCACTCACCCCCTGTAACCCCCCCACTGCCTGTCACTCACCCCCTGTAAACCCCCCCCCCCCCACTGCCTGTCACTCACCCCCTGTAACCCCCCCACTGCCTGTCACTCACCCCCTGTAACCCCCCCACTGCCTGTCACTCTCCCCCTGTAATCCCCCCCCACTGCCTGTCACTCTCCCCCTGTAACGCCCCCCCCCCCCCACTGCCTGTCACTCTCCCCCTGTAATCCCCCCCCACTGCCTGTCACTCTTCCCCTGTAACCCCCCCCCACTGCCTGTCACTCTCCCCCTGTAACCCCCCCACTGCCTGTCACTCTCCCCCTGTAACCCCCCCACTGCCTGTCACTCACCCCCTGTAACCCCCCCACTCCCTGTCACTCACCCCCTGTAACCCCCCCACTGCCTGTCACTCACCCACTGTAACCCCCCCCCCCCACTGCCTGTCACTCACCCCTTGTAACCCCCCACTGCCTGTCACTCTCCCCCTGTAACCCCCCCCCCCCACTGCCTGTCACTCACCCCCTGTAACCCCCCCACTGCCTGTCACTCACCCCCTGTAACCCCCCCCCCCACTGCCTGTCACTCACCCCCTGTAACCCCCCCACTGCCTGTCACTCACCCCCTGTAACCCCCCCCCCCACTGCCTGTCACTCACCCCCTGTAACGCCCCCCCCCCACTGCCTGTCACTCTCCCCCTGTAATCCTCCCCCCCCCACTGCCTGTCACTCTCCCCCTGTAACCCCCCCACTGCCTGTCACTCACCCCCTGTAACCCCCCCCCACTGCCTGTCACTCTCCCCCTGTAATCCCCCCCCCTCTGCCTGTCACTCTCCCCCTGTAACGCCCCCCCCCCACTGCCTGTCACTCTCCCCCTGTAATCCTCCCCCCCCCACTGCCTGTCACTCTCCCCCTGTAACCCCCCCACTGCCTGTCACTCTCCCCCTGTAACCCCCCCCCACTGCCTGTCACTCTCCCCCTGTAACCCCCCCACTGCCTGTCACTCACTCCCTGTTACTCACCCCCTGTCACACCCCACTCCCTGTCACTCACCCCCTGTAACCCCCCCCCCACTGCCTGTCACTCACCCCCTGTAACCCCCCCCACTGCCTGTCACTCACCCCTTGTAAACCCCCACTGCCTATCACTCTCCCCCTGTAACCTCCCACTGACTGTCACTCTCCCCCTGTAACCCCCCCCCACTGCCTGTAACTCACCCCCTGTAACCCCCCCACTGCCTCTCACTCACCCCCTGTACACCCCCTCACTGCCTGTCACTCACCCCCTGTAACCCCCCACCCCACTGCCTGTCACTCTCCCCCTGTTACCTCCCCCCCCCCCCACTGCCTGTCACTCTCCCCCTGTAACCCCCCACTGCCTGTCACTCTCCCCCTGTAACCCCCCACACTTCCTGTCACTCTCCCCCTGTAACCCCCCCCCACTGCCTGTCACTCTCCCCCTGTAACCCCCCACTGCCTGTCACTCTCCCCCTGTAACCCCCCACTGCCTGTCACTCTCCCCCTGTAACCCCCCACTGCCTGTCACTCTTCCCCTGTAATCCCACCCACTGCCTGTCACTCACCCCCTGTAACCCCCCACACTGCCTGTCACTCTCCCCCTGTAACCCCCAACTGCCTGTCACTCACCCCCTGTAACCCCCCCCACTGCCTGTCACTCACCCCCTGTACCCCCCCTGCCTGTCACTCTCCCCCTGTAACCCCCCACTGCCTGTCACTCACCCCCTGTAACCCCCCCCCCACTGCCTGTCACTCTCCCCCTGTAACCCCCCACTGCCTGTCACTCTCCCCCTGTAACCCCCCCCACTGCCTGTCACTCTCCCCCTGTAACCCCCCACTGCCTGTCACTCCCCCCCTGTAACCCCCCCACTGCCTGTCACTCTCCCCCTGTAACCCCCCCACTGCCTGTCACTCTCCCCCTGTAACCCCCCCACTGTCTGTCACTCACCTCCTATAACCCCCCCCCCACTGCCTGTCACTCACCCCCTGTAACCCCCCCCCCCCACTGCTTGTCACGCTCCCCCTGTAACCCCCCACTGCCTGTCACTCTCCCCCTGTAACCCCCCCACTGCCTGTCACTCTCCCTCTATAACCTCCCACTGCCTGTCACTCTCCCCCTATAACCCCCCCACTGCCTGTCACTCTCCCCCTGTAACCCCCCTTCCCACTGCCTGTCACTCACCCCCTGTAACCCCTCCACTACCTGTAACTCTCCCCCTGTAACCCCCCCACTGCCGGTCACTCACCCCCTGTAACCCCCCACTGCCTGTCACCCACCCCGTGTAACTCCCCCCCACTGCCTGTAACTCCCCCCCACTGCCTGTCACTCTCCCCCTGTAAACCCCCCCCCACTGCCTGTCACTCACCCCCTCTAACCCCCCCACTGCCTGTCACTCTCCCCCTCTAACCCCCCCCCCCCCACTGCCTGTCACTCAGGACCCCCCTATACTGCTTGGGGTCCCCCCATTACAGACTTTATTTCCCTGTTGGGAATCACTGGGTTAAAGGGCCCGTCCCGCGTATGGGGCAAAGTGACCTAATGACAGGGACGTGTTTAATGGGTTAAAGGGTCAGTCCCACCTAGGAGCAAAGTGACCTAATGACAGGGATGTGTTTAATGGGTTAAAGGGTCAGTCCCACCTAGGAACAAAGTGACCTAATGACGGGGACGTGTTTAATGGGACAGTCCCGCGTAGGGGTGAAGTGACTGAATGACAGTGTCACGATAATATCATGAGATATTATCTTTTTCAATCCATCTGGTGCTTCAGGGGTTAATGGTGCAACAATTTGGGTGGATGTCATTTTCTGGCTTCAAAGGGAACTTAATTTCTCAATGGATAGCCCACTAAAAGGAACATGTGGGGTGTAGAAGGTCTTAAACCGTAACCAGATACTATTCTGTCAGCCTCAATCAAGGTTTGTGAATAATTACTGGTGCATTCCCGAGAGAGGTGACATACCGGCGAAGGACTTTACTAAAAAGGAGACTATCGTCACGGCATCTACTGCAGCTACTAAAGGTTACGTGTGTGTATCCCTGGCAAAGTTTGGCTTGTAATGATTACAGACACATTCGGTCAAGCAAGTACTAAGGGACAGATATTCCTTTGTCACTCCAATGTTGGATTAAGACGGCCGTGATTAGTCCGTAAGGAGCGCCAGAATCTGTTAAAGTAACTCGCGCGTGTCTCAGTGTTAGAGGCGGGAAGTTACGAGTGCGGTTATATACAGAGGCAAAATCTGTACGTCGTCGTTTGTAGCAGGTTAAAGTGACACTTCTTTGTTGGCGGCTACAGGGTCCTCATGGGAAAAATGTATTGACTTGTAACGAAGTACAAGCACCGCCCTTGTCCGCCTCCAAGTGCACCCGCGCTCTCCCCTCTTCCAGCACGCATGCGCACAACGGCCATCAGCTACTGTGCATGGTTGCGGACCTCTGCGCATGGGCGCCACCACACAGAGGCCGGACCGAGGGGGGGGAGAGGAGCCAGGAACACCGGGCAGGGAGAGAGTGAGAGAGCCGTGTCCCCCGACATCCCGGAGCTGAAGCAGACAAAAAAGTCTCACTCCCAGAGTCACACACACTCCCAGAGTCACACACACTCCCAGAGTCACACAGTCACACACTCCCAGAGTCTCACACACACACACACTCCCAGAGTCTCACACACACACACACTCCCAGAGTCACACAGTCACACATTCCCAGAGTCTCACACACACACACACTCCCAGAGTCACACACACTCCCAGAGTCACACAGTCACACATTCCCAGAGTCTCACACACACACACTCCCAGAGTCACACAGTCACACATTCCCAGAGTCACACACACACACTCCCAGAGTCACACACACTCCCAGTCACACATTCCCAGAGTCTCACACACACACACACACACACTCCCAGAGTCACACACACACATTCCCAGTCTCGCACACACAAACACTCCCAGTCACACACACACACTCCCAGAGTCACACACAGTCACCACACACACTCCCAGAGTCACACAGTCACATTCCCAGAGTCTCACACACACACACTCCCAGTCACACACACACATTCCCAGAGTCACACACACACATTCCCAGAGTCACACACACACATTCCCAGTCTCACACACACACTCCTAGAGTCACACACACACACACACACACACATTCCCAGAGTCTCACACACACATTCCCAGAGTCACACACACACATTCCCAGAGTCTCACACACACACACACCCAGAGTCACACACACACACACACACACACACACACACACATTCCACGAGTCTCACACACACATTCCACGAGTCTCACACACACACACATTCCCAGAGTCTCACACAGTCACCACACACACTCCCAGAGTCACACACAGTCACCACACACACTCCCAGAGTCACACTGACAGGCACAGTCACATAGACAGACACACACAGTCAAACACACGGAATTCACAGTATAAATATATTAGTGCCATGCACGTTCGTTCTAAGTCACACTTCTTTGTGTTTTGTCACTGAAATTGTGTTTTGATTTTTAATTAAAAACAGCCCCATTACAAATACAATGTGTGACAAAGAAGTTTCACTTAAAATGCGTGTGCTCAGCACACACACCCTTTTTTTCCCCCTTCTTTACTCCGTCATAAAACTGTCAATCTCGCAGCTAATTTATGACGGGGTGGGTTTACGTTGTTTCAATGGGGGGGGGGGGAAATAAGATAGAAGTCTTAGCAAAGATGATGAAAATCAGATCTCAACAGAGGTGTGTTTTCTGCTAAACACGTGAAGTCTCATCTTCCTGCGCCTGTGACCTCTCTGGGAGAAAACCGTGAGCTATGATAACGTAATATATGTATAGGGATTTCTGTTGTATCCTGTTATTTTAATCAACTGCCCCACATTTACTGTAATTGTATGTTCTTGTCATCCTTTTTCTGTAATCTAAGCACTGTATTTTTATACATATATTAAAACATTTAATAAGTGATGCTTTGGGCTCTGAATGAACTGTTGCACGCTCTGGAGAGAGTATTTACATTTTCAGACACATTTTGCTACAACGGATTTGTGTGTGTGTTAAAGTGCATAGCTTTTCTACAATAAACAGGGACCTGAGACCCTGGCAGATATTAATTTAACATCTTTTTATTTGCATAACTATCTCGGGCGGTGGCAGTGGATAGATATGATTGCAGTTGAGTAAGGGGATAATATTAACTCGTTGGAGGTACCTTTGCGCAGGGGAAAGGGGAGTTGGCGAGAGTAGGCGGGTGTATTAACCCTGGTTGCATATCCAAGTCACGTGCTCACGTGTGTGCTGTTCGTGACAGGTGGTATATGGGGACGAGTTTAGGGGAGATACTGTTAATTTGAGGAACCTTTGCGGAGGTGAAAACTGGGCCAGCGTGTGAGCGTCAGTATTAACCCTTGTCCTGTATGCAGGTCACGTGCTCACAGATGTGACAGACAGGGACGTGTTTAATTCTGGTCCTTACCCCCCCCAAAAAAATCAGACATCAGTTTATTGAAATCCTTTATTGAATTCACCCGCAGCCACCCCATTAACAGCGGGGTCTCTGGAATGGGGGGAGGGCGGCAAGTTCACACTTCTGCGTCCAACAAGACGAAAAATCAGATGTGGAGGGACCAGTTAAGAAAGGGACCAGGATAAGAGAGAGATAAAAGCACCAGCAGGAACCCCCGGTGTGCTCAGTAGACGACGCCTTCGGGCTGCAGCAGGAGGTAGGCGGTAAGTGCGGGCGGTAACCCCAGGTGCGCTAGGGCCCGCTGGTGCGGCCCCTCGAGTTGCGCCCTGAGGGCGCAGCGGGCGAGGTGCAGCAGAGGGCGAGGTTGGTTGGACGCCCGCAAGACGGAGTCGTAGAAGGTGCGGTATTCCTGCGGAGTCGGGGGGGGGGGGGGAGAGAGAGAGAGAGGGGGTGGGGGGAGGGTAACAGTGCGGTGTATGTGGGGGAGAGAAGAGGTTAGAAGAGGAGAGGGGGATAGGGGAGGAGGAGAGGGGGATAGGGGAGGAGGAGAGGGGGATAGGGGAGGAGGAGAGGGGGATAGGGGAGGAGGAGAGGGGGTTAGGAGAAGGAGGGAGGGAACAGAGGGTTTGGAGAGGGGTTAGGAGAGAGGAGAGGGGGAGGTTGAGGGGCATTACGAGAGGTTGAAGGAGGAGAGGGGGGTTAGGAGAAGAGATGGGGTGGGAGTACATAAGATTGGGGGTGGGGGGTGGGAGAGGCACTTACCTCCCATATTTCGGGGGGCACCGCTTCCACCCATGAGTCTCCGAGGGGGATCCGGTCAAAGGAGTTGAGGAGAACCTCAAAGGTTTGGGGCAAGGCCGCACAGAAGCGAAACATCTAAGGGGGGGGAAGAGATTATTCACCAAATCGCCATAATATACACCCCCCCTCCCCCCCCGGGTGCAGCGATGCCCCCAGACTCACCTTGGCGCTGGGCGAGGCGGCTCCGTGGTTGAGCAGCGTCCGCGCCAGCTCGTGCGGCTGGCACTCTGGGTAGTCGGCGCACACCTGCAGGGCGCAGTCCAGGGGCGTGTACCCGGCGCTGTTGGCCACGTCCACGCGCGCCCCGTGGTCCAGCAGCAGCTGGGCCAGCCGCCCGTGGCAGTTGGCGCTGGCATTGTGAAGGGGGCCGTGGCCCTTCTTGCCGGGGGTGGCGGGGTCCCCCCCGTCCTTCAGCAGCCGCCGCACCACCCCGTAATAGCGGGCGAAGTCGCCGGGGCAGTCGGAGCCGGCGCACGCCGAGTTGACGGGCGTCTCGCCCTCCCGGTTGCGGGCGCAGGGGTCCGAGCCGTGGTGCAGGTAGAGGGCCACGTGCTCTTCCAGGCCACGGCCGGATGCCACGTGTAAGGGGGTGGCACGGGTGTAGCGGCAAGGGAGGTTGACCAAGGCACCGTACTCCAGAAGCAGCTGGGCACATCTGGAACAGGGCAGGAGAGCGGTGAGGCGGGAAGTTATAAGCGTGGGCAGTGCCAGCCTCACCCCCTCACTAACGCCCATTACTATGCCAATTACATACAGAGGCACAGTACAGCGTGGCAGTGCCAGCCTCACCCCCTCACTAACGCCCATTACTATGCCAATTACATACAGAGGCACAGTACAGCATGGGCAGTGCCAGCCTCACCCCCCCACTAACGCCCATTACTATGCCAATTACATACAGAGGCACAGTACAGGATGGCAGTGCCAGCCTCACCCCCTCACTAACGCCCATTACTATGCCAATTACATACAGAGGCACAGTACAGCGTGGCATTGCCAGCCTCACCCCCTCACTAACTCCCATTACTATGCCAATTACATACAGAGGCACAGTACAGCGTGGGCAGTGCCAGCCTCACCCCCTCACTAACGCCCATTACTATGCCAATTACATACAGAGGCACAGTACAGCGTGGCAGTGCCAGCCTCACCCCCTCACTAACGCCCATTACTATGCCAATTACATACAGCGGCACAGTACCGCGTGGGCAGTGCCAGCCTCACCCCCTCACTAACTCCCAGTACTATGCCAATTACATACAGAGGCACAGTACAGCGTGGCAGTGCCAGCCTCACCCCCTCACTAACTCCCATTACTATGCCAATTACATACAGAGGCACAGTACAGCGTGGCAGTGCCAGCCTCACCCCCTCACTAACTCCCATTACTATGCCAATTACAGATAGAGGCACAGTACAGCGTGGCAGTGCCAGCCTCACCCCCTCACTAACTCCCATTACTATGCCAATTACATACAGAGGCACAGTACAGCGTGGCAGTGCCAGCCTCACCCCCTCACTTACTCCCATTACTATGCCAATTACATACAGAGGCACAGTACAGCGTGGGCAGTGCCAGCCTCACCCCCTCACTAACTCCCAGAACTATGCCAATTACATACAGAGGAACAGAACAGCATGGGCAGTGCCAGCCTCACCCCCTCACTAACTCCCATTAATATGCCAATTACATACAGAGGCACAGTACAGCGTGGGCAGTGCCAGCCTCACCCCCTCACTAACTCCCATTACTATGCCAATTACATACAGAGGCACAGTACAGCGTGGGCAGTGCCAGCCTCACCCCCTCACTAACTCCCATTAATATGCCAATTACATACAGAGGAACAGTACAGCATGGGCAGTGCCAGCCTCACCCCCTCACTAACTCCCATTACTATGCCAATTACATACAGAGGCACAGTACAGCGTGGCAGTGCCAGCCTCACCCCCTCACTAACGCCCATTACTATGCCAATTACAGACAGAGGCACAGTACAGCGTGGCAGTGCCAGCCTCACCCCCTCACTAACTCCCATTAATATGCCAATTACATACAGAGGCACAGTACAGCGTGGCAGTGCCAGCCTCACCCCCTCACTAACGCCCATTAATATGCCAATTACATACAGAGGCACAGTACAGCGTGGCAGTGCCAGCCTCACCCCCTCACTAACTCCCAGTACTATGCCAATTACATACAGAGGCACAGTACAGCGTGGGCAGTGCCAGCCTCACCCCCTCACTAACGCCCATTAATATGCCAATTACATACAGAGGCACAGTACAGCATGGCAGTGCCAGCCTCACCCCCTCACTAATGCCCATTAATATGCCAATTACATACAGAGGCACAGTAAAGCGTGGGGAGTGCCAGCCTCACCCACTCACTAACTCCCAGAACTATGCCAATTACATACAGAGGAACAGAACAGCGTGGGCAGTGCCAGCCTCACCCCCTCACTAACTCCCATTAATATGCCAATTACATACAGAGGCACAGTACAGCGTGGCAGTGCCAGCCTCACCCCCTCACTAACGCCCATTAATATGCCAATTACATACAGAGGCACAGTACAGCGTGGCAGTGCCAGCCTCACCCCCTCACTAACTCCCAGTACTATGCCAATTACATACAGAGGCACAGTACAGCGTGGGCAGTGCCAGCCTCACCCCCTCACTAACGCCCATTAATATGCCAATTACATACAGAGGCACAGTACAGCATGGCAGTGCCAGCCTCACCCCCTCACTAACGCCCATTAATATGCCAATTACATACAGAGGCACAGTAAAGCGTGGGGAGTGCCAGCCTCACCCACTCACTAACTCCCAGAACTATGCCAATTACATAAAGAGGAACAGAACAGCGTGGGCAGTGCCAGCCTCACCCCCTCACTAACGCCCATTACTATGCCAATTACATACAGAGGCACAGTACAGCATGGCAGTGCCAGCCTCACCCCCTCACTAACGCCCATTAATATGCCAATTACATACAGAGGCACAGTACAGCGTGGCAGTGCCAGCCTCACCCCCTCACTTACTCCCATTACTATGCCAATTACATACAGAGGCACAGTACAGCGTGGGCAGTGCCAGCCTCACCCCCTCACTAACTCCCAGAACTATGCCAATTACATACAGAGGAACAGAACAGCGTGGGCAGTGCCAGCCTCACCCCTCACTAACTCCCATTAATATGCCAATTACATACAGAGGCACAGTACAGCGTGGGCAGTGCCAGCCTCACCCCCTCACTAACTCCCATTACTATGCCAATTACATACAGAGGCACAGTACAGCGTGGGCAGTGCCAGCCTCACCCCCTCACTAACTCCCATAAATATGCCAATTACATACAGAGGCACAGTACAGCATGGCAGTGCCAGCCTCACCCCCTCACTAACGCCCATTAATATGCCAATTACCTTCAGAGGCACAGTACAGCGTGGAGAGTGCCAGCCTCACCCCCTCACTAACTCCCATTACTATGCCAATTACATACAGAGGCACAGTACAGCGTGGGCAGTGCCAGCCTCACCCCCTCACTAACTCCCAGTACTATGCCAATTACATACAGAGGCACAGTACAGCGTGGGCAGTGCCAGCCTCACCCCCACACTAACTCCCATTACTATGCCAATTACATACAGAGGCACAGTACAGCGTGGCAGTGCCAGCCTCACCCCCTCACTAACTCCCATTAATATGCCAATTACATACAGAGGCACAGTACAGCGTGGGCAGTGCCAGCCTCACCCCCTCACTAACTCCCATTACTATGCCAATTACATACAGAGGCACAGTACAGCGTGGGCAGTGCCAGCCTCACCCCCTCACTAACTCCCATTACTATGCCAATTACATACAGAGGCACAGTACAGCGTGGCAGTGCCAGCCTCACCCCCTCACTAACTCCCATTACTATGCCAATTACATACAGAGGCACAGTACAGCGTGGCCGTGCCAGCCTCACCCCCTCACTAACGCCCATTACTATGCCAATTACATACAGAGGCACAGTACAGCGTGGCAGTGCCAGCCTCACCCCCTCACTAACGCCCATTAATATGCCAATTACATACAGAGGCACAGTACAGCGTGGCAGTGCCAGCCTCACCCCCTCACTAACTCCCATTACTGTGCCAATTACATACAGAGGCACAGTACAGCATGGGCAGTGCCAGCCTCACCCCCTCACTAACTCCCATTACTATGCCAATTACATACAGAGGCACAGTACAGCATGGCAGTGCCAGCCTCACCCCCTCACTAACTCCCAGTACTATGCCAATTACATACAGAGGCACAGTACAGCGTGGCAGTGCCAGCCTCACCCCCTCACTAACTCCCATTAATATGCCAATTACATACAGAGGCACAGTACAGCATGGGCAGTGCCAGCCTCACCCCCTCACTAACTCCCATTACTATGCTAATTACATGCAGAGGCACAGTACAGCATGGGCAGTGCCAGCCTCACCCCCTCACTAACTCCCATTACTATGCCAATTACATACAGAGGCACAGTACAGCGCGGCAGTGCCAGCCTCACCCCTCACTAACGCCCATTACTATGCCAATTACATACAGAGGCACAGTACAGCATGGCAGTGCCAGCCTCACCCCCTCACTAACTCCCATTACTATGCCAATTACATACAGAGGCACAGTACAGCGTGGCAGTGCCAGCCTCACCCCCTCACTAACTCCCAGTACTATGCCAATTACATACAGAGGAACAGTACAGCATGGCAGTGCCAGCCTCACCCCCTCACTAACTCCCATTAATATGCCAATTACATACAGAGGCACAGTACAGCGTGGCAGTGCCAGCCTCACCCCCTCACTAACTCCCATTAATATGCCGATTACATACAGAGGCACAGTACAGCGTGGCAGTGCCAGCCTCACCCCCTCACTAACTCCCATTAATATGCCGATTACATACAGAGGCACAGTACAGCATGGCAGTGCCAGCCTCACCCCCTCACTAACGCCCATTACTATGCCAATTACATACAGAGGCACAGTACAGCGTGGCAGTGCCAGCCTCACCCCCTCACTAACGCCCATTACTATGCCAATTACATACAGAGGCACAGTACAGCGTGGCAGTGCCAGCCTCACCCCCTCACTAACGCCCATTACTATGCCAATTACATACAGAGGCACAGTACCGCGTGGGCAGTGCCAGCCTCACCCCCTCACTAACTCCCAGTACTATGCCAATTACATACAGAGGCACAGTACAGCGTGGCAGTGCCAGCCTCACCCCCTCACTAACTCCCATTAATATGCCGATTACATACAGAGGCACAGTACAGCGTGGCAGTGCCAGCCTCACCCCCTCACTAACTCCCATTAATATGCCAATTACATACAGAGGCACAGTACAGCATGGGCAGTGCCAGCCTCACCCCCTCACTAACTCCCATTACTATGCTAATTACATGCAGAGGCACAGTACAGCATGGGCAGTGCCAGCCTCACCCCCTCACTAACTCCCATTACTATGCCAATTACATACAGAGGCACAGTACAGCGCGGCAGTGCCAGCCTCACCCCTCACTAACGCCCATTACTATGCCAATTACATACAGAGGCACAGTACAGCATGGCAGTGCCAGCCTCACCCCCTCACTAACTCCCATTACTATGCCAATTACATACAGAGGCACAGTACAGCGTGGCAGTGCCAGCCTCACCCCCTCACTAACTCCCAGTACTATGCCAATTACATACAGAGGAACAGTACAGCATGGCAGTGCCAGCCTCACCCCCTCACTTACTCCCATTAATATGCCAATTACATACAGAGGCACAGTACAGCGTGGCAGTGCCAGCCTCACCCCCTCACTAACTCCCATTAATATGCCGATTACATACAGAGGCACAGTACAGCGTGGCAGTGCCAGCCTCACCCCCTCACTAACTCCCATTAATATGCCGATTACATACAGAGGCACAGTACAGCATGGCAGTGCCAGCCTCACCCCCTCACTAACGCCCATTACTATGCCAATTACATACAGAGGCACAGTACAGCGTGGCAGTGCCAGCCTCACCCCCTCACTAACGCCCATTACTATGCCAATTACATACAGAGGCACAGTACAGCGTGGCA
Organism: Ascaphus truei; assembly: GCF_040206685.1. NCBI lineage: Eukaryota > Metazoa > Chordata > Amphibia > Anura > Ascaphidae > Ascaphus > Ascaphus truei. The sequence goes on from NW_027454756.1 coordinate 15,217, forward strand.
GTGCCAGCCTCACCCCCTCACTAACGCCCATTACTATGCCAATTACATACAGAGGCACAGTACCGCGTGGGCAGTGCCAGCCTCACCCCCTCACTAACTCCCAGTACTATGCCAATTACATACAGAGGCACAGTACAGCGTGGGCAGTGCCAGCCTCACCCCCTCACTAACTCCCATTAATATGCCAATTACATACAGAGGCACAGTACAGCGTGGCAGTGCCAGCCTCACCCCCTCACTAACGCCCATTAATATGCCAATTACATACAGAGGCACAGTACAGCGTGGCAGTGCCAGCCTCACCCCCTCACTAACTCCCAGTACTATGCCAATTACATACAGAGGCACAGTACAGCGTGGGCTGTGCCAGCCTCACCCCCTCACTAACGCCCATTAATATGCCAATTACATACAGAGGCACAGTACAGCATGGCAGTGCCAGCCTCACCCCCTCACTAACGCCCATTAATATGCCAATTACATACAGAGGCACAGTAAAGCGTGGGGAGTGCCAGCCTCACCCACTCACTAACTCCCAGAACTATGCCAATTACATACAGAGGAACAGAACAGCGTGGGCAGTGCCAGCCTCACCCCCTCACTAACGCCCATTACTATGCCAATTACATACAGAGGCACAGTACAGCATGGCAGTGCCAGCCTCACCCCCTCACTAACGCCCATTAATATGCCAATTACATACAGAGGCACAGTACAGCGTGGCAGTGCCAGCCTCACCCCCTCACTTACTCCCATTACTATGCCAATTACATACAGAGGCACAGTACAGCGTGGGCAGTGCCAGCCTCACCCCCTCACTAACTCCCAGAACTATGCCAATTACATACAGAGGAACAGAACAGCGTGGGCAGTGCCAGCCTCACCCCCTCACTAACTCCCATTAATATGCCAATTACATACAGAGGCACAGTACAGCGTGGGCAGTGCCAGCCTCACCCCCTCACTAACTCCCATTACTATGCCAATTACATACAGAGGCACAGTACAGCGTGGGCAGTGCCAGCCTCACCCCCTCACTAACTCCCATTAATATGCCAATTACATACAGAGGAACAGTACAGCATGGGCAGTGCCAGCCTCACCCCCTCACTAACTCCCATTACTATGCCAATTACATACAGAGGCACAGTACAGCGTGGCAGTGCCAGCCTCACCCCCTCACTAACGCCCATTACTATGCCAATTACAGACAGAGGCACAGTACAGCGTGGCAGTGCCAGCCTCACCCCCTCACTAACTCCCATTAATATGCCAATTACATACAGAGGCACAGTACAGCGTGGCAGTGCCAGCCTCACCCCCTCACTAACGCCCATTAATATGCCAATTACATACAGAGGCACAGTACAGCGTGGCAGTGCCAGCCTCACCCCCTCACTAACTCCCAGTACTATGCCAATTACATACAGAGGCACAGTACAGCGTGGGCAGTGCCAGCCTCACCCCCTCACTAACGCCCATTAATATGCCAATTACATACAGAGGCACAGTACAGCATGGCAGTGCCAGCCTCACCCCCTCACTAATGCCCATTAATATGCCAATTACATACAGAGGCACAGTAAAGCGTGGGGAGTGCCAGCCTCACCCACTCACTAACTCCCAGAACTATGCCAATTACATACAGAGGAACAGAACAGCGTGGGCAGTGCCAGCCTCACCCCCTCACTAACTCCCATTAATATGCCAATTACATACAGAGGCACAGTACAGCGTGGCAGTGCCAGCCTCACCCCCTCACTAACGCCCATTAATATGCCAATTACATACAGAGGCACAGTACAGCGTGGCAGTGCCAGCCTCACCCCCTCACTAACTCCCAGTACTATGCCAATTACATACAGAGGCACAGTACAGCGTGGGCAGTGCCAGCCTCACCCCCTCACTAACGCCCATTAATATGCCAATTACATACAGAGGCACAGTACAGCATGGCAGTGCCAGCCTCACCCCCTCACTAACGCCCATTAATATGCCAATTACATACAGAGGCACAGTAAAGCGTGGGGAGTGCCAGCCTCACCCACTCACTAACTCCCAGAACTATGCCAATTACATACAGAGGAACAGAACAGCGTGGGCAGTGCCAGCCTCACCCCCTCACTAACGCCCATTACTATGCCAATTACATACAGAGGCACAGTACAGCATGGCAGTGCCAGCCTCACCCCCTCACTAACGCCCATTAATATGCCAATTACATACAGAGGCACAGTACAGCGTGGCAGTGCCAGCCTCACCCCCTCACTTACTCCCATTACTATGCCAATTACATACAGAGGCACAGTACAGCGTGGGCAGTGCCAGCCTCACCCCCTCACTAACTCCCAGAACTATGCCAATTACATACAGAGGAACAGAACAGCGTGGGCAGTGCCAGCCTCACCCCCTCACTAACTCCCATTAATATGCCAATTACATACAGAGGCACAGTACAGCGTGGGCAGTGCCAGCCTCACCCCCTCACTAACTCCCATTACTATGCCAATTACATACAGAGGCACAGTACAGCGTGGGCAGTGCCAGCCTCACCCCCTCACTAACTCCCATAAATATGCCAATTACATACAGAGGCACAGTACAGCATGGCAGTGCCAGCCTCACCCCCTCACTAACGCCCATTAATATGCCAATTACCTTCAGAGGCACAGTACAGCGTGGAGAGTGCCAGCCTCACCCCCTCACTAACTCCCATTACTATGCCAATTACATACAGAGGCACAGTACAGCGTGGGCAGTGCCAGCCTCACCCCCTCACTAACTCCCAGTACTATGCCAATTACATACAGAGGCACAGTACAGCGTGGGCAGTGCCAGCCTCACCCCCTCACTAACTCCCATTACTATGCCAATTACATACAGAGGCACAGTACAGCGTGGCAGTGCCAGCCTCACCCCCTCACTAACTCCCATTAATATGCCAATTACATACAGAGGCACAGTACAGCGTGGGCAGTGCCAGCCTCACCCCCTCACTAACTCCCATTACTATGCCAATTACATACAGAGGCACAGTACAGCGTGGGCAGTGCCAGCCTCACCCCCTCACTAACTCCCATTACTATGCCAATTACATACAGAGGCACAGTACAGCGTGGCAGTGCCAGCCTCACCCCCTCACTAACTCCCATTACTATGCCAATTACATACAGAGGCACAGTACAGCGTGGCCGTGCCAGCCTCACCCCCTCACTAACGCCCATTACTATGCCAATTACATACAGAGGCACAGTACAGCGTGGCAGTGCCAGCCTCACCCCCTCACTAACGCCCATTAATATGCCAATTACATACAGAGGCACAGTACAGCGTGGCAGTGCCAGCCTCACCCCCTCACTAACTCCCATTACTGTGCCAATTACATACAGAGGCACAGTACAGCATGGGCAGTGCCAGCCTCACCCCCTCACTAACTCCCATTACTATGCCAATTACATACAGAGGCACAGTACAGCATGGCAGTGCCAGCCTCACCCCCTCACTAACTCCCAGTACTATGCCAATTACATACAGAGGCACAGTACAGCGTGGCAGTGCCAGCCTCACCCCCTCACTAACTCCCATTAATATGCCAATTACATACAGAGGCACAGTACAGCATGGGCAGTGCCAGCCTCACCCCCTCACTAACTCCCATTACTATGCTAATTACATGCAGAGGCACAGTACAGCATGGGCAGTGCCAGCCTCACCCCCTCACTAACTCCCATTACTATGCCAATTACATACAGAGGCACAGTACAGCGCGGCAGTGCCAGCCTCACCCCTCACTAACGCCCATTACTATGCCAATTACATACAGAGGCACAGTACAGCATGGCAGTGCCAGCCTCACCCCCTCACTAACTCCCATTACTATGCCAATTACATACAGAGGCACAGTACAGCGTGGCAGTGCCAGCCTCACCCCCTCACTAACTCCCAGTACTATGCCAATTACATACAGAGGAACAGTACAGCATGGCAGTGCCAGCCTCACCCCCTCACTAACTCCCATTAATATGCCAATTACATACAGAGGCACAGTACAGCGTGGCAGTGCCAGCCTCACCCCCTCACTAACTCCCATTAATATGCCGATTACATACAGAGGCACAGTACAGCGTGGCAGTGCCAGCCTCACCCCCTCACTAACTCCCATTAATATGCCGATTACATACAGAGGCACAGTACAGCATGGCAGTGCCAGCCTCACCCCCTCACTAACGCCCATTACTATGCCAATTACATACAGAGGCACAGTACAGCGTGGCAGTGCCAGCCTCACCCCCTCACTAACGCCCATTACTATGCCAATTACATACAGAGGCACAGTACAGCGTGGCAGTGCCAGCCTCACCCCCTCACTAACGCCCATTACTATGCCAATTACATACAGAGGCACAGTACCGCGTGGGCAGTGCCAGCCTCACCCCCTCACTAACTCCCAGTACTATGCCAATTACATACAGAGGCACAGTACAGCGTGGCAGTGCCAGCCTCACCCCCTCACTAACTCCCATTAATATGCCGATTACATACAGAGGCACAGTACAGCGTGGCAGTGCCAGCCTCACCCCCTCACTAACTCCCATTAATATGCCAATTACATACAGAGGCACAGTACAGCGTGGCCGTGCCAGCCTCACCCCCTCACTAACGCCCATTACTATGCCAATTACATACAGAGGCACAGTACAGCGTGGCAGTGCCAGCCTCACCCCCTCACTAACGCCCATTAATATGCCAATTACATACAGAGGCACAGTACAGCGTGGCAGTGCCAGCCTCACCCCCTCACTAACTCCCATTACTGTGCCAATTACATACAGAGGCACAGTACAGCATGGGCAGTGCCAGCCTCACCCCCTCACTAACTCCCATTACTATGCCAATTACATACAGAGGCACAGTACAGCATGGCAGTGCCAGCCTCACCCCCTCACTAACTCCCAGTACTATGCCAATTACATACAGAGGCACAGTACAGCGTGGCAGTGCCAGCCTCACCCCCTCACTAACTCCCATTAATATGCCAATTACATACAGAGGCACAGTACAGCATGGGCAGTGCCAGCCTCACCCCCTCACTAACTCCCATTACTATGCTAATTACATGCAGAGGCACAGTACAGCATGGGCAGTGCCAGCCTCACCCCCTCACTAACTCCCATTACTATGCCAATTACATACAGAGGCACAGTACAGCGCGGCAGTGCCAGCCTCACCCCTCACTAACGCCCATTACTATGCCAATTACATACAGAGGCACAGTACAGCATGGCAGTGCCAGCCTCACCCCCTCACTAACTCCCATTACTATGCCAATTACATACAGAGGCACAGTACAGCGTGGCAGTGCCAGCCTCACCCCCTCACTAACTCCCAGTACTATGCCAATTACATACAGAGGAACAGTACAGCATGGCAGTGCCAGCCTCACCCCCTCACTAACTCCCATTAATATGCCAATTACATACAGAGGCACAGTACAGCGTGGCAGTGCCAGCCTCACCCCCTCACTAACTCCCATTAATATGCCGATTACATACAGAGGCACAGTACAGCGTGGCAGTGCCAGCCTCACCCCCTCACTAACTCCCATTAATATGCCGATTACATACAGAGGCACAGTACAGCATGGCAGTGCCAGCCTCACCCCCTCACTAACGCCCATTACTATGCCAATTACATACAGAGGCACAGTACAGCGTGGCAGTGCCAGCCTCACCCCCTCACTAACGCCCATTACTATGCCAATTACATACAGAGGCACAGTACAGCGTGGCAGTGCCAGCCTCACCCCCTCACTAACGCCCATTACTATGCCAATTACATACAGAGGCACAGTACCGCGTGGGCAGTGCCAGCCTCACCCCCTCACTAACTCCCAGTACTATGCCAATTACATACAGAGGCACAGTACAGCGTGGCAGTGCCAGCCTCACCCCCTCACTAACTCCCATTAATATGCCGATTACATACAGAGGCACAGTACAGCGTGGCAGTGCCAGCCTCACCCCCTCACTAACTCCCATTAATATGCCAATTACATACAGAGGCACAGTACAGCATGGGCAGTGCCAGCCTCACCCCCTCACTAACTCCCATTACTATGCTAATTACATGCAGAGGCACAGTACAGCATGGGCAGTGCCAGCCTCACCCCCTCACTAACTCCCATTACTATGCCAATTACATACAGAGGCACAGTACAGCGCGGCAGTGCCAGCCTCACCCCTCACTAACGCCCATTACTATGCCAATTACATACAGAGGCACAGTACAGCATGGCAGTGCCAGCCTCACCCCCTCACTAACTCCCATTACTATGCCAATTACATACAGAGGCACAGTACAGCGTGGCAGTGCCAGCCTCACCCCCTCACTAACTCCCAGTACTATGCCAATTACATACAGAGGAACAGTACAGCATGGCAGTGCCAGCCTCACCCCCTCACTTACTCCCATTAATATGCCAATTACATACAGAGGCACAGTACAGCGTGGCAGTGCCAGCCTCACCCCCTCACTAACTCCCATTAATATGCCGATTACATACAGAGGCACAGTACAGCGTGGCAGTGCCAGCCTCACCCCCTCACTAACTCCCATTAATATGCCGATTACATACAGAGGCACAGTACAGCATGGCAGTGCCAGCCTCACCCCCTCACTAACGCCCATTACTATGCCAATTACATACAGAGGCACAGTACAGCGTGGCAGTGCCAGCCTCACCCCCTCACTAACGCCCATTACTATGCCAATTACATACAGAGGCACAGTACAGCGTGGCAGTGCCAGCCTCACCCCCTCACTAACGCCCATTACTATGCCAATTACATACAGAGGCACAGTACCGCGTGGGCAGTGCCAGCCTCACCCCCTCACTAACTCCCAGTACTATGCCAATTACATACAGAGGCACAGTACAGCGTGGGCAGTGCCAGCCTCACCCCCTCACTAACTCCCATTAATATGCCAATTACATACAGAGGCACAGTACAGCGTGGCAGTGCCAGCCTCACCCCCTCACTAACGCCCATTAATATGCCAATTACATACAGAGGCACAGTACAGCGTGGCAGTGCCAGCCTCACCCCCTCACTAACTCCCAGTACTATGCCAATTACATACAGAGGCACAGTACAGCGTGGGCAGTGCCAGCCTCACCCCCTCACTAACGCCCATTAATATGCCAATTACATACAGAGGCACAGTACAGCATGGCAGTGCCAGCCTCACCCCCTCACTAACGCCCATTAATATGCCAATTACATACAGAGGCACAGTAAAGCGTGGGGAGTGCCAGCCTCACCCACTCACTAACTCCCAGAACTATGCCAATTACATACAGAGGAACAGAACAGCGTGGGCAGTGCCAGCCTCACCCCCTCACTAACGCCCATTACTATGCCAATTACATACAGAGGCACAGTACAGCATGGCAGTGCCAGCCTCACCCCCTCACTAACGCCCATTAATATGCCAATTACATACAGAGGCACAGTACAGCGTGGCAGTGCCAGCCTCACCCCCTCACTTACTCCCATTACTATGCCAATTACATACAGAGGCACAGTACAGCGTGGGCAGTGCCAGCCTCACCCCCTCACTAACTCCCAGAACTATGCCAATTACATACAGAGGAACAGAACAGCGTGGGCAGTGCCAGCCTCACCCCCTCACTAACTCCCATTAATATGCCAATTACATACAGAGGCACAGTACAGCGTGGGCAGTGCCAGCCTCACCCCCTCACTAACTCCCATTACTATGCCAATTACATACAGAGGCACAGTACAGCGTGGGCAGTGCAAGCCTCACCCCCTCACTAACTCCCATTAATATGCCAATTACATACAGAGGAACAGTACAGCATGGGCAGTGCCAGCCTCACCCCCTCACTAACTCCCATTACTATGCCAATTACATACAGAGGCACAGTACAGCGTGGCAGTGCCAGCCTCACCCCCTCACTAACGCCCATTACTATGCCAATTACAGACAGAGGCACAGTACAGCGTGGCAGTGCCAGCCTCACCCCCTCACTAACTCCCATTAATATGCCAATTACATACAGAGGCACAGTACAGCGTGGCAGTGCCAGCCTCACCCCCTCACTAACGCCCATTAATATGCCAATTACATACAGAGGCACAGTACAGCGTGGCAGTGCCAGCCTCACCCCCTCACTAACTCCCAGTACTATGCCAATTACATACAGAGGCACAGTACAGCGTGGGCAGTGCCAGCCTCACCCCCTCACTAACGCCCATTAATATGCCAATTACATACAGAGGCACAGTACAGCATGGCAGTGCCAGCCTCACCCCCTCACTAATGCCCATTAATATGCCAATTACATACAGAGGCACAGTAAAGCGTGGGGAGTGCCAGCCTCACCCACTCACTAACTCCCAGAACTATGCCAATTACATACAGAGGAACAGAACAGCGTGGGCAGTGCCAGCCTCACCCCCTCACTAACTCCCATTAATATGCCAATTACATACAGAGGCACAGTACAGCGTGGCAGTGCCAGCCTCACCCCCTCACTAACGCCCATTAATATGCCAATTACATACAGAGGCACAGTACAGCGTGGCAGTGCCAGCCTCACCCCCTCACTAACTCCCAGTACTATGCCAATTACATACAGAGGCACAGTACAGCGTGGGCAGTGCCAGCCTCACCCCCTCACTAACGCCCATTAATATGCCAATTACATACAGAGGCACAGTACAGCATGGCAGTGCCAGCCTCACCCCCTCACTAACGCCCATTAATATGCCAATTACATACAGAGGCACAGTAAAGCGTGGGGAGTGCCAGCCTCACCCACTCACTAACTCCCAGAACTATGCCAATTACATACAGAGGAACAGAACAGCGTGGGCAGTGCCAGCCTCACCCCCTCACTAACGCCCATTACTATGCCAATTACATACAGAGGCACAGTACAGCATGGCAGTGCCAGCCTCACCCCCTCACTAACGCCCATTAATATGCCAATTACATACAGAGGCACAGTACAGCGTGGCAGTGCCAGCCTCACCCCCTCACTTACTCCCATTACTATGCCAATTACATACAGAGGCACAGTACAGCGTGGGCAGTGCCAGCCTCACCCCCTCACTAACTCCCAGAACTATGCCAATTACATACAGAGGAACAGAACAGCGTGGGCAGTGCCAGCCTCACCCCCTCACTAACTCCCATTAATATGCCAATTACATACAGAGGCACAGTACAGCGTGGGCAGTGCCAGCCTCACCCCCTCACTAACTCCCATTACTATGCCAATTACATACAGAGGCACAGTACAGCGTGGGCAGTGCCAGCCTCACCCCCTCACTAACTCCCATAAATATGCCAATTACATACAGAGGCACAGTACAGCATGGCAGTGCCAGCCTCACCCCCTCACTAACGCCCATTAATATGCCAATTACCTTCAGAGGCACAGTACAGCGTGGAGAGTGCCAGCCTCACCCCCTCACTAACTCCCATTACTATGCCAATTACATACAGAGGCACAGTACAGCGTGGGCAGTGCCAGCCTCACCCCCTCACTAACTCCCAGTACTATGCCAATTACATACAGAGGCACAGTACAGCGTGGGCAGTGCCAGCCTCACCCCCTCACTAACTCCCATTACTATGCCAATTACATACAGAGGCACAGTACAGCGTGGCAGTGCCAGCCTCACCCCCTCACTAACTCCCATTAATATGCCAATTACATACAGAGGCACAGTACAGCGTGGGCAGTGCCAGCCTCACCCCCTCACTAACTCCCATTACTATGCCAATTACATACAGAGGCACAGTACAGCGTGGGCAGTGCCAGCCTCACCCCCTCACTAACTCCCATTACTATGCCAATTACATACAGAGGCACAGTACAGCGTGGCAGTGCCAGCCTCACCCCCTCACTAACTCCCATTACTATGCCAATTACATACAGAGGCACAGTACAGCGTGGCCGTGCCAGCCTCACCCCCTCACTAACGCCCATTACTATGCCAATTACATACAGAGGCACAGTACAGCGTGGCAGTGCCAGCCTCACCCCCTCACTAACGCCCATTAATATGCCAATTACATACAGAGGCACAGTACAGCGTGGCAGTGCCAGCCTCACCCCCTCACTAACTCCCATTACTGTGCCAATTACATACAGAGGCACAGTACAGCATGGGCAGTGCCAGCCTCACCCCCTCACTAACTCCCATTACTATGCCAATTACATACAGAGGCACAGTACAGCATGGCAGTGCCAGCCTCACCCCCTCACTAACTCCCAGTACTATGCCAATTACATACAGAGGCACAGTACAGCGTGGCAGTGCCAGCCTCACCCCCTCACTAACTCCCATTAATATGCCAATTACATACAGAGGCACCGTACAGCATGGGCAGTGCCAGCCTCACCCCCTCACTAACTCCCATTACTATGCTAATTACATGCAGAGGCACAGTACAGCATGGGCAGTGCCAGCCTCACCCCCTCACTAACTCCCATTACTATGCCAATTACATACAGAGGCACAGTACAGCGCGGCAGTGCCAGCCTCACCCCTCACTAACGCCCATTACTATGCCAATTACATACAGAGGCACAGTACAGCATGGCAGTGCCAGCCTCACCCCCTCACTAACTCCCATTACTATGCCAATTACATACAGAGGCACAGTACAGCGTGGCAGTGCCAGCCTCACCCCCTCACTAACTCCCAGTACTATGCCAATTACATACAGAGGAACAGTACAGCATGGCAGTGCCAGCCTCACCCCCTCACTAACTCCCATTAATATGCCAATTACATACAGAGGCACAGTACAGCGTGGCAGTGCCAGCCTCACCCCCTCACTAACTCCCATTAATATGCCGATTACATACAGAGGCACAGTACAGCGTGGCAGTGCCAGCCTCACCCCCTCACTAACTCCCATTAATATGCCGATTACATACAGAGGCACAGTACAGCATGGCAGTGCCAGCCTCACCCCCTCACTAACGCCCATTACTATGCCAATTACATACAGAGGCACAGTACAGCGTGGCAGTGCCAGCCTCACCCCCTCACTAACGCCCATTACTATGCCAATTACATACAGAGGCACAGTACAGCGTGGCAGTGCCAGCCTCACCCCCTCACTAACGCCCATTACTATGCCAATTACATACAGAGGCACAGTACCGCGTGGGCAGTGCCAGCCTCACCCCCTCACTAACTCCCAGTACTATGCCAATTACATACAGAGGCACAGTACAGCGTGGCAGTGCCAGCCTCACCCCCTCACTAACTCCCATTAATATGCCGATTACATACAGAGGCACAGTACAGCGTGGCAGTGCCAGCCTCACCCCCTCACTAACTCCCATTAATATGCCGATTACATACAGAGGCACAGTACAGCATGGCAGTGCCAGCCTCACCCCCTCACTAACGCCCATTACTATGCCAATTACATACAGAGGCACAGTACAGCGTGGCAGTGCCAGCCTCACCCCCTCACTAACGCCCATTACTATGCCAATTACATACAGAGGCAAAGTACAGCGTGGCAGTGCCAGCCTCACCCCCTCACTAACGCCCATTACTATGCCAATTACATACAGAGGCACAGTACCGCGTGGGCAGTGCCAGCCTCACCCCCTCACTAACTCCCAGTACTATGCCAATTACATACAGAGGCACAGTACAGCGTGGGCAGTGCCAGCCTCACCCCCTCACTAACGCCCATTACTATGCCAATTACATACAGAGGCACAGTACAGCGTGGCAGTGCCAGCCTCACCCCCTCACTAACTCCCATTACTATGCCAATTACATACAGAGGCACAGTACAGCGTGGCAGTGCCAGCCTCACCCCCTCACTAACGCCCATTACTATGCCAATTACAGACAGAGGCACAGTACAGCGTGGCAGTGCCAGCCTCACCCCCTCACTAACTCCCATTACTATGCCAATTACATACAGAGGCACAGTACAGCGTGGCAGTGCCAGCCTCACCCCCTCACTAACTCCCATTACTATGCCAATTACATACAGAGGCACAGTACAGCGTGGGCAGTGCCAGCCTCACCCCCTCACTAACTCCCAGAACTATGCCAATTACATACAGAGGAACAGAACAGCGTGGGCAGTGCCAGCCTCACCCCCTCACTAACTCCCATTAATATGCCAATTACATACAGAGGCACAGTACAGCGTGGGCAGTGCCAGCCTCACCCCCTCACTAACTCCCATTACTATGCCAATTACATACAGAGGCACAGTACAGCGTGGGCAGTGCCAGCCTCACCCCCTCACTAACTCCCATTAATATGCCAATTACATACAGAGGAACAGTACAGCGTGGGCAGTGCCAGCCTCACCCCCTCACTAACTCCCATTACTATGCCAATTACATACAGAGGCACAGTACAGCGTGGCAGTGCCAGCCTCACCCCCTCACTAACGCCCATTACTATGCCAATTACAGACAGAGGCACAGTACAGCGTGGCAGTGCCAGCCTCACCCCCCCACTAACGCCCATTACTATGCCAATTACAGACAGAGGCACAGTACAGCATGGCAGTGCCAGCCTCACCCCCTCACTAACTCCCATTAATATGCCAATTACATACAGAGGCACAGTACAGCGTGGCAGTGCCAGCCTCACCCCCTCACTAACGCCCATTAATATGCCAATTACATACAGAGGCACAGTACAGCGTGGCAGTGCCAGCCTCACCCCCTCACTAACTCCCAGTACTATGCCAATTACATACAGAGGCACAGTACAGCGTGGGCAGTGCCAGCCTCACCCCCTCACTAACGCCCATTAATATGCCAATTACATACAGAGGCACAGTACAGCATGGCAGTGCCAGCCTCACCCCCTCACTAACGCCCATTAATATGCCAATTACATACAGAGGCACAGTAAAGCGTGGGCAGTGCCAGCCTCACCCCCTCACTAACTCCCAGAACTATGCCAATTACATACAGAGGAACAGAACAGCGTGGGCAGTGCCAGCCTCACCCCCTCACTAACTCCCATTAATATGCCAATTACATACAGAGGCACAGTACAGCGTGGCAGTGCCAGCCTCACCCCCTCACTTACTCCCATTACTATGCCAATTACATACAGAGGCACAGTACAGCGTGGGCAGTGCCAGCCTCACCCCCTCACTAACTCCCAGAACTATGCCAATTACATACAGAGGAACAGAACAGCGTGGGCAGTGCCAGCCTCACCCCCTCACTAACTCCCATTAATATGCCAATTACATACAGAGGCACAGAACAGCGTGGGCAGTGCCAGCCTCACCCCCTCACTAACTCCCATTACTATGCCAATTACATACAGAGGCACTGTACAGCGTGGGCAGTGCCAGCCTCACCCCCTCACTAACTCCCATAAATATGCCAATTACATACAGAGGCACAGTACAGCATGGCAGTGCCAGCCTCACCCCCTCACTAACGCCTATTAATATGCCAATTACCTTCAGAGGCACAGTACAGCGTGGAGAGTGCCAGCCTCACCCCCTCACTAACTCCCATTACTATGCCAATTACATACAGAGGCACAGTATAGCGTGGCATTGCCAGCCTCACCCCCTCACTAACGCCCATTACTATGCCAATTACATACAGAGGCACAGTACAGCGTGGGCAGTGCCAGCCTCACCCCCTCACTAACTCCCAGTACTATGCCAATTACATACAGAGGCACAGTACAGCGTGGGCAGTGCCAGCCTCACCCCCTCACTAACTCCCATTACTATGCCAATTACATACAGAGGCACAGTACAGCGTGGCAGTGCCAGCCTCACCCCCTCACTAACTCCCATTAATATGCCAATTACATACAGAGGCACAGTACAGCATGGCAGTGCCAGCCTCACCCCCTCACTAACTCCCATTACTATGCCAATTACATACAGAGGCACAGTACAGCGTGGCAGTGCCAGCCTCACCCCCTCACTAACGCCCATTAATATGCTAATTACATACAGAGGCACAGTACAGCGTGGCAGTGCCAGCCTCACCCCCTCTCTAACGCCCATTAATATGCTAATTACATACAGAGGCACAGTACAGCGTGGCCGTGCCAGCCTCACCCCCTCTCTAACGCCCATTAATATGCTAATTACATACAGAGGCACAGTACAGCGTGGCAGTGCCAGCCTCACCCCCTCACTAACTCCCATTAAAATGCCAATTACATACAGAGGCACAGTACAGCGTGGGCAGTGCCAGCCTCACCCCCTCACTAACTCCCATTAATATGCCAATTACATACAGAGGCACAGTACAGCGTGGCAGTGCCAGCCTCACCCCCTCACCAACTCCCATTAATATGCCAATTACATACAGAGGCACAGTACAGCATGGCAGTGCCAGCCTCACCCCCTCACTAACTCCCATTACTATGCCAATTACATACAGAGGCACAGTACAGCGTGGCAGTGCCAGCCTCACCCCCTCACTAACTCCCATTAATATGCCAATTACATACAGAGGCACAGTACAGTGTGGCAGTGCCAGCCTCACCCCCTCACTAACGCCCATTAATATGCTAATTACATACAGAGGCACAGTACAGCGTGGCAGTGCCAGCCTCACCCCCTCACTAACTCCCATTACTATGCCAATTACAGACAGAGGCACAGTACAGCATGGCAGTGCCAGCCTCACCCCCTCACTAACTCCCAGTACTATGCCAATTACATACAGAGGCACAGTACAGCGTGGGCAGTGCCAGCCTCAGCCCCTCACTAACACCCATTAATATGCCAATTACATACAGAGGCACAGTACAGCATGGCAGTGCCAGCCTCACCCCCTCACTAACGCCCATTAATATGCCAATTACATACAGAGGCACAGTAAAGCGTGGGGAGTGCCAGCCTCACCCACTCACTAACTCCCAGAACTATGCCAATTACATACAGAGGAACAGAACAGCGTGGGCAGTGCCAGCCTCACCCCCTCACTAACTCCCATTAATATGCCAATTACATACAGAGGCACAGTACAGCGTGGCAGTGCCAGCCTCACCCCCTCACTTACTCCCATTACTATGCCAATTACATACAGAGGCACAGTACAGCGTGGGCAGTGCCAGCCTCACCCCCTCACTAACTCCCAGAACTATGCCAATTACATACAGAGGAACAGAACAGCGTGGGCAGTGCCAGCCTCACCCCCTCACTAACTCCCATTAATATGCCAATTACATACAGAGGCACAGTACAGCGTGGGCAGTGCCAGCCTCACCCCCTCACTAACTCCCATTACTATGCCAATTACATACAGAGGCACAGTACAGCGTGGGCAGTGC
The DNA here is from genome assembly GCF_040206685.1 of Ascaphus truei. NCBI lineage: Eukaryota > Metazoa > Chordata > Amphibia > Anura > Ascaphidae > Ascaphus > Ascaphus truei. The sequence goes on from NW_027454756.1 coordinate 30,570, forward strand.
CAGCCTCACCCCCTCACTAACTCCCATTAATATGCCAATTACATACAGAGGCACAGTACAGCATGGCAGTGCCAGCCTCACCCCCTCACTAACGCCCATTAATATGCCAATTACCTTCAGAGGCACAGTACAGCGTGGGGAGTGCCAGCCTCACCCCCTCACTAACTCCCATTACTATGCCAATTACATACAGAGGCACAGTACAGCGTGGGCAGTGCCAGCCTCACCCCCTCACTAACTCCCAGTACTATGCCAATTACATACAGAGGCACAGTACAGCGTGGGCAGTGCCAGCCTCACCCCCTCACTAACTCCCATTACTATGCCAATTACATACAGAGGCACAGTACAGCGTGGCAGTGCCAGCCTCACCCCCTCACTAACTCCCATTAATATGCCAATTACATACAGAGGCACAGTACAGCGTGGCAGTGCCAGCCTCACCCCCTCACTAACACCCATTACTATGCCAATAACATACAGAGGCACAGTACAGCGTGGCATTGCCAGCCTCACCCCCTCACTAACTCCCATTAATATGCCAATTACATACAGAGGCACAGTACAGCGTGGCAGTGCCAGCCTCACCCCCTCACTAACGCCCATTAATATGCTAATTACATACAGAGGCACAGTACAGCGTGGCAGTGCCAGCCTCACCCCCTCACTAACTCCCTTTACTATGCCAATTACATACAGAGGCACAGTACAGCGTGGGCAGTGCCAGCCTCACCCCCTCACTAACTCCCATTACTATGCTAATTACATACAGAGGCACAGTACAGCGTGGGCAGTGCCAGCCTCACCCCCTCACTAACTCCCATTAATATGCCAATTACATACAGAGGCACAGTACAGCGTGGGCAGTGCCAGCCTCACCCCCTCACTAACTCCCATTAATATGCCAATTACATACAGAGGCACAGTACAGCGTGGCAGTGCCAGCCTCACCCCCTCACCAACTCCCATTAATATGCCAATTACATACAGAGGCACAGTACAGCATGGCAGTGCCAGCCTCACCCCCTCACTAACTCCCATTACTATGCCAATTACATACAGAGGCACAGTACAGCATGGCAGTGCCAGCCTCACCCCCTCACTAACGCCCATTAATATGCCAATTACATACAGAGGCACAGTACAGCGTGGCAGTGCCAGCCTCACCCCCTCACTAACTCCCATTAATATGCCAATTACATACAGAGGCACAGTACAGCGTGGCAGTGCCAGCCTCACCCCCTCACTAACGCCCATTAATATGCTAATTACATACAGAGGCACAGTACAGCATGGCAGTGCCAGCCTCACCCCCTCACTAACTCCCATTACTATGCTAATTACATACAGAGGCACAGTACAGCGTGGGCAGTGCCAGCCTCACCCCCTCACTAACTCCCATTAATATGCCAATTACATACAGAGGCACAGTACAGCGTGGGCAGTGTCAGCCTCACCCCCTCACTAACTCCCATTAATATGCCAATTACATACAGAGGCACAGTACAGCATGGCAGTGCCAGCCTCACCCCCTCACTAACGCCCATTAATATGCCAATTACATACAGAGGCACAGTACAGCGTGGGCAGTGCCAGCCTCACCCCCTCACTAACTCCCATTACTATGCCAATTACATACAGAGGCACAGTACAGCATGGCAGTGCCAGCCTCACCCCCTCACTAACTCCCATTACTATGCCAATTACATACAGAGGCACAGTACAGCGTGGCAGTGCCAGCCTCACCCCCTCACCAACTCGCATTAATATGCCAATTACATACAGAGGCACAGTACAGCGTGGCAGTGCCAGCCTCACCCCCTCACCAACTCCCATTAATATGCCAATTACATACAGAGGCACAGTACAGGGTGGCAGTGCCAGCCTCACCCTCACTAACTCCCATTACAATGCCAATTACATACAGAGGCACAGTACCGCGTGGGCAGTGCCAGTCTCACTAACACACATCTGTAGTATATAGAGAACACACAAGGCCGCTGCCAACCTCCACGCCATTTCAACGATGCACCAAAGCACTGAGCGTGGCAGTGCCAGTCTTACCGCGCTAGCACATACAATAACATTACTGAACAAAACTTTATCAGTGGCAGTGCCAGCCTCCCTCTGCCTTATACATATGCCTGGCACTGCCACTCTGTACATTAATGAGTAGAGCAGCAGCAGTGCCATCCTTGCCCACATGCTGACTTACCATGCCCACTGTTTATACACCGCATGCCCTGGTTAGCACAGCACTGACATCCATGGGCAGTGCCAGCCTATCCCAACACGTGCCATGCTAAGCCCCCCCCCCCCACCACCACCAACACATACCAGTGCCAACACGCACAGCCCTGCCAAACCCTCCACTCTGCCCAGCAGTGCCAGCCTAACCCTTACTGCGTGGGCAGAGCGTAGTTGGCACAGGCTGGCTCTGCCATGTGGTGGGGGGGTTTAGTATGGCATTCCGCGGGGCTGACCGGCACTGTTGCTGGATGTGTTCCGTGCCACACCATCCCAACCGGTCCTCCCCACCCCCCATACATGCACGGGTGGCACTGCCAGCCTAGATACCCACTCCAGCGTCTCCGGGGTGGTGCAGAGGTGGAGGGGGGTCCGGCCGTCCTCGCTCTGCAGGTTGGGGTCCGCGCCGTGGCTCAGCAGCAGGAGGGCCGTGTCGGCGTGGTGGCCCTCGCAGGCGTCGTGCAGGGCCCCCCGCCCCCCCGCCGTGCCGCCGATATCCGCGCCGCGGGTCAGCAGCAGGCGGACGCACTCCGTGTAGCCGCGGCCGGCCGTGATCCGCAGGGGGGAGATGTGCGCCTTTCTGGGGGTCAGAGACCAGAGGCCTGAGGGAGAAAAGGTCACCCCAAAATATAGTATAGCCCTATAACGCCTCCTATTACCCCATATACCCTCTCCCTATAACTCCTCCTATAACCCCATATACCCGCTCCCTATAACGCCTCCTATTACCCCATATACCCTCTCCCTATAACTCCTCCTATAACCCCATATACCCGCTCCCTATAACACCTCCTATTACTCCATATGCCCCCTCCCTGTAACTCCTCCTATTACCCCATATACCCCCTCCCTATAACTCCTCCTATTACCCCATATAACCCCTCCCTATAACTCCTCCTATTACCCCATATACCCCCTCCCTATAACTCCTCCTATTACCCCATATAACCGCTCCCTATAACTCCTCCTATTATCCCATATACCCACTCCCTATAACTCCTCCTATTACCCCATATAACCCCTCCCTATAGCTCCTCCTATTACCCCATATAACCCCCTCCCTATAACTCCTCCTATTACCCCATATAACCCCCTCCCTATAACTCCTCCTATGACCCCATATAACCCCTCCCTATAACTCCTCCTATTACCCCATATAACCCCCTCTCTATAACTCCTCCTATTACCCCATATAACCGCTCCCTATAACTCCTCCTATTACCCCATATAACCCCTCCCTATAACTCCTCCTATTACCCCATATAACCGCTCCCTATAACTCCTCCTATTACCCCATATAACCCCTCCCTATAACGCCTCCTATTACCCCATATACCCTCTCCCTATAACTCCGCCTATTAGCCCATATAACCCCTCCCTATAACTCCTCCTATTACCCCATATAACCCCTCACTATAACTCCTCCTATTACCCCATATAACCCTTCCCTATAACTCCTCCTATTACCCCATATACCCGCTCCCTATAACTCCTCCTATTACCCCATATAACCCCTCCCTATAACGCCTCCTATTACCCCATATAACCCCTCCCTATAACTCCTCCTATTACCCCATATAACCGCTCCCTATAACTCCTATTACCCCATATAACCCCTCCCTATAACTCCTCCTATTACCCCATATAACCCTTCCCTATAACTCCTCCTATTACCCCATATAACCGCTCCCTATAACTCCTCCTATTACCCCATATAACCGCTCCCTATAACTCCTCCTATTACCCCATATACCCCCTCCCTATAACTCCCCCTATTACCCCATATAACCTGTCCCTATAACTCCTCCTATTACCCCATATAACCGCTCCCTATAACTCCTCCTATTACCCCATATACCCCCTCCCTATAACTCCCCCTATTACCCCATATAACCTGTCCCTATAACTCCCCCTATTACCCCATATAACCCCTCCCTATAACGCCTCCTATTACCCCATATAACCCCTCCCTATAACTCCTCCTATTACCCCATATAACCGCTCCCTATAACTCCTATTACCCCATATAACCCCTCCCTATAACTCCTCCTATTACCCCATATAACCCTTCCCTATAACTCCTCCTATTACCCCATATAACCGCTCCCTATAACTCCTCCTATTACCCCATATAACCGCTCCCTATAACTCCTCCTATTACCCCATATACCCCCTCCCTATAACTCCCCCTATTACCCCATATAACCTGTCCCTATAACTCCTCCTATTACCCCATATAACCGCTCCCTATAACTCCTCCTATTACCCCATATACCCCCTCCCTATAACTCCCCCTATTACCCCATATAACCTGTCCCTATAACTCCCCCTATTACCCCATATACCCCCTCCCTATAACTCCCCCTATTACCCCATATAACCTGTCCCTATAACTCCTCCTATTACCCCATATACACCCTCCCTATAACTCCCCCTATTACCCCATATAACCTGTCCCTATAACTCCCCCTATTACCCCATATAACCCCTCCCTGTAACTCCTCGGTATGACCTTGCCTCCCAGCAGCTGTCTCTGTCCATCACCGGGACCGCCTCCTCCGCGCCCGTAACCCCCCAGCGGGGTCACTTCCCCCCCGCGCCCGCCCCCGCCTCCGCCCCCGCGTCACCCCCTTACCCATCTCGGCTGACCACCGCAGCTCCTCGCTCAACGTCTCCACCAGGACATCGGCGGACCCCTCCTCCCGGAATATACCCCGCAGACGCTCCGCGTCTCCCGTGTACAGCGCGTTGTGGACGGCCGCGTCCCGGCAGTAACGGGGTCTCCGCGTCGCCGCCGCGGCAAGGCGGCCGTCTCGGCTGGAGGGCAGAGCCCTGCGCCGGAGGCACTCTTGGCTCGCCGCCCGCCGGCGGTCTTCGTTCTCCAGCACCTCCTTTTGCGCCTGCAGCGCCCGCAGCGCGCCCGCCGTGAACGCGAAAGTCTCCCGGGACATCTTGAGGGGGGGAGGAGGGGGCGTTTATTCGGACCTAGGAGACCGGTGGGATCTCTCTCGTCCCCGTCTGAGCAACCTGGCTTCTGGGGCCTATTTATATCCCGCAATTCTGGGACGCGCCAACTCGTAAACAGATGTATTTTTTGCCGTGTCACCTCCTCCGCCACGTTAGTTATAATTAGAGACGCGCCGTTGCTTTCCAAGCTTTGCGCGCGACACCCTCGCAAACTTATAAAACACTGTGGGGCAAAGTGACCTAATGACAGGGACGTGTGTAATGGGTTAAAGGGACAGTCCCACATAGGGGCAAAGTGACCTAATGACAGGGACGTGTTTAATGGGTTAAAGGGTCAGTCCCACGTAGGGGCAAAGTGACCTAATGACAGGGACGTGTTTAATGGGTTAAAGGGTCAGTCCCACGTAGGGGCAAAGTGACCTAATGACAGGGACGTGTGTAATGGGTTAAAGGGTCAGTCCCACGTAGGGGCAAAGTGACCTAATGACAGGGACGTGTTTAATGGGTTAAAGGGTCAGTCCCACGTAGGGGCAAAGTGACCTAATGACAGGGACGTGTTTAATGGGTTAAAGGGTCAGTCCAACGTAGGGGCAAAGTGACCTAATGACAGGGACGTGTTTAATGGGTTAAAGGGTCAGTCCCACGTAGGGGCAAAGTGACCTAATGACAGGGACGTGTTTAATGGGTTAAAGGGGCAGTCCCACGTAGGGGCAAAGTGACCTAATGACAGGGACGTGGTTAATGGGTTAAAGGGACAGTCCCACGTAGGGGCAAAGTGACCTAATGACAGGGACGTGTTTAATGGGTTAAAGGGTCAGTCCCACGTAGGGGCAAAGTGACCTAATGACAGGGACGTGTTTAATGGGTTAAAGGGTCAGTCCCACGTAGGGGCAAAGTGACCTAATGACAGGGACGTGTTTAATGGGTTAAAGGGTCAGTCCCACGTAGGGGCAAAGTGACCTAATGACAGGGACGTGTTTAATGGGTTAAAGGGTCAGTCCCACGTAGGGGCAAAGTGACCTAATGACAGGGACGTGTTTAATGGGTTAAAGGGTCAGTCCCACGTAGGGGCAAAGTGACCTAATGACAGGGACGTGTTTAATGGGTTAAAGGGTCAGTCCCACGTAGGGGCAAAGTGACCTAATGACAGGGACGTGTTTAATGGGTTAAAGGGTCAGTCCCACGTAGGGGCAAAGTGACCTAATGACAGGGACGTGTTTAATGGGTTAAAGGGTCAGTCCCACATAGGGGCAAAGTAACCTAATGACAGGGACGTGTTTAATGGGTTAAAGGGTCAGTCCCACGTAGGGGCAAAGTGACCTAATGACAGGGACGTGTGTAATGGGTTAAAGGGTCAGTCCCACGTAGGGGCAAAGTGACCTAATGACAGGGACGTGTTTAATGGGTTAAAGGGACAGTCCCACGTAGGGGCAAAGTGACCTAATGACAGAGACGTGTTTAATGGGTTAAAGGGTCAGTCCCACGTAGGGGCAAAGTGACCTAATGACAGGGACGTGTGTAATGGGTTAAAGGGTCAGTCCCACGTAGGGGCAAAGTGACCTAATGACAGAGACGTGTTTAATGGGTTAAAGGGTCAGTCCCACGTAGGAGCAAAGTGACCTAATGACAGGGACGTGTTTAATGGGTTAAAGGGATAGTCCCACGTAGGGGCAAAGTGACCTAATGACAGGGACGTGTTTAATGGGTTAAAGGGTCAGTCCCACGTAGGAGCAAAGTGACCTAATGACAGGGACGTGGTTAATGGGTTAAAGGGTCAGTCCCACGTAGGCGCAAAGTGACCTAATAACAGGGACGTGTTTAATGGGTTAAAGGGTCAGTCCCACGTAGGGGCAAAGTGGCCTAATGACAGGGACGTGTTTAATGGGTTAAAGGGTCAGTCCCACATAGGGGCAAAGTAACCTAATGACAGGGACGTGTTTAATGGGTTAAAGGGTCAGTCCCACGTAGGGGCAAAGTGACCTAATGACAGGGACGTGTTTAATGGGTTAAAGGGTCAGTCCCACGTAGGGGCAAAGTGACCTAATGACAGGGACGTGTTTAATGGGTTAAAGGGTCAGTCCCACGTAGGGGCAAAGTGACCTAATGACAGGGACGTGTTTAATGGGTTAAAGGGTCAGTCCCACGTAGGGGCAAAGTGACCTAATGACAGGGACGTTTGTAATGGGTTAAAGGGTCAGTCCCACGTAGGGGCAAAGTGACCTAATGACAGGGACGTGTTTAATGGGTTAAAGGGGCAGTCCCACGTAGGGGCAAAGTGACCTAATGACAGGGACGTGTTTAATGGGTTAAAGGGTCAGTCCCACGTAGGGGCAAAGTGACCTAATGACAGGGACGTGTTTAATGGGTTAAAGGGTCAGTCCCACGTAGGGGCAAAGTGACCTAATGACAGGGACGTGTTTAATGGGTTAAAGGGTCAGTCCCACGTAGGGGCAAAGTGACCTAATGACTGGGACGTGTTTAATGGGTTAAAGGGTCAGTCCCACGTAGGGGCAAAGTGACCTAATGACAGGGACGTGTTTAATGGGTTAAAGGGTCAGTCCCACGTAGGGGCAAAGTGACCTAATGACAGGGACGTGTTTAATGGGTTAAAGGGGCAGTCCCACGTAGGGGCAAAGTGACCTAATGACAGGGACGTGGTTAATGGGTTAAAGGGACAGTCCCACGTAGGGGCAAAGTGACCTAATGACAGGGACGTGTTTAATGGGTTAAAGGGGCAGTCCCACGTAGGGGCAAAGTGACCTAATGACAGGGACGTGTTTAATGGGTTAAAGGGTCAGTCACACGTAGGGGCAAAGTGACCTAATGACAGGTACGTGTTTAATGGGTTAAAGGGTCAGTCCCACGTAGGGGCAAAGTGACCTAATGACAGGGACGTGTTTAATGGGTTAAAGGGTCAGTCCCACGTAGGGGCAAAGTGACCTAATGACAGGGACGTGTTTAATGGGTTAAAGGGTCAGTCCCACGTAGGGGCAAAGTGACCTAATGACAGGGACGTGTTTAATGGGTTAAAGGGTCAGTCCCACGTAGCGGCAAAGTGACCTAATGACAGGGACGTGTTTAATGGGTTAAAGGGTCAGTCCCACGTAGGGGCAAAGTGACCTAATGACAGGGACGTGTTTAATGGGTTAAAGGGTCAGTCCCACGTAGGGGCAAAGTGACCTAATGACAGGGACGTGTTTAATGGGTTAAAGGGTCAGTCCCACGTAGGGGCAAAGTGACCTAATGACAGGGACGTGTTTAATGGGTTAAAGGGTCAGTCCCACGTAGGGGCAAAGTGACCTAATGACAGGGACGTGTGTAATGGGTTAAAGGGTCAGTCCCACGTAGGGGCAAAGTGACCTAATGACAGGGACGTGTTTAATGGGTTAAAGGGTCAGTCCCACGTAGGGGCAAAGTGACCTAATGACAGGGACGTGTTTAATGGGTTAAAGGGTCAGTCCCACGTAGGGGCAAAGTGACCTAATGACAGGGACGTGTTTAATGGGTTAAAGGGACAGTCCCACGTAGGGGCAAAGTGACCTAATGACAGGGACGTGTTTAATGGGTTAAAGGGGCAGTCCCACGTAGGGGCAAAGTGACCTAATGACAGGGACGTGGTTAATGGGTTAAAGGGACAGTCCCACGTAGGGGCAAAGTGACCTAATGACAGGGACGTGTTTAATGGGTTAAAGGGGCAGTCCCACGTAGGGGCAAAGTGACCTAATGACAGGGACGTGGTTAATGGGTTAAAGGGACAGTCCCACGTAGGGGCAAAGTGACCTAATGACAGGGACGTGGTTAAAGTGACAGTCCCACGTAGGGGCAAAGTGACCTAATGACAGGGACGTGTGTAATGGGTTAAAGGGTCAGTCCCACGTAGGGGCAAAGTGACCTAATGACAGGGACGTGTGTAATGGGTTAAAGGGTCAGTCCCACGTAGGGGCAAAGTGACCTAATGACAGGGACGTGTGAAATGGGTTAAAGGGACAGTCCCACGTAGGGGCAAAGTGACCTAATGACAGGGACGTGGTTAATGGGTTAAAGGGACAGTCCAACGTAGGGGCAAAGTGACCTAATGACAGGGACGTGTGTAATGGGTTAAAGGGTCAGTCCCACGTAGGGGCAAAGTGACCTAATGACAGGGACGTGGTTAATGGGTTAAAGGGACAGTCCCACGTAGGGGCAAAGTGACCTAATGACAGGGACGTGTGTAATGGGTTAAAGGGTCAGTCCCACGTAGGGGCAAAGTGACCTAATGACAGGGACATGTGTAATGGGTTAAAGGGACAGTCCCACGTAGGGGCAAAGTGACCTAATAACAGGGACGTGTTTAATGGGTTAAAGGGACAGTCCCACGTAGGGGGAAAGTGACCTAATGACAGGGACGTGGTTAATGGGTTAAAGGGACAGTCCCACGTAGGGGCAAAGTGACCTAATGACAGGGACGTGTTTAATGGGTAAAGGGTCAGTCCCACGTAGGGGCAAAGTGACCTAATGACAGGGACGTGTTTAATGGGTTAAAGGGTCAGTCCCACGTAGGGGCAAAGTGACCTAATGACAGGGAAGTGTGTAATGGGTAAAGGGTCAGTCCCACGTAGGGGCAAAGTGACCTAATGACATGGACGTGTGTAATGGGTAAAGGGTCAGTCCCACGTAGGGGCAAAGTGACCCAGTGACAGGGACGTGTGTAATGGGTAAAGGGTCAGTCCCACGTAGGGGCAAAGTGACCTAATGACAGGGACGTGTGTAATGGGTAAAGGGTCAGTCCCACGTAGGGGCAAAGTGACCTAATGACAGGGACGTGTGTAATGGGTAAAGGGTCAGTCCCACGTAGGGGCAAAGTGACCTAATGACAGGGACGTGTGTAATGGGTAAAGGGTCAGTCCCACTTAGGGGCAAAGTGACCTAATGACAGGGACGTGTGTAATGGGTAAAGGGTCAGTCCCACGTAGGGGCAAAGTGACCTAATGACAGGGACGTGTGTAATGGGTAAAGGGTCAGTCCCACGTAGGGGCAAAGTGACCTAATGACAGGGACGTGTGTAATGGGTAAAGGGTCAGTCCCACGTAGGGGCAAAGTGACCTAATGACAGGGACGTGGTTAATGGGTTAAAGGGTCAGTCCCACGTAGGAGCAAAGTGACCTAATGACAGGGACGTGTGTAATTGGTTAAAGGGACAGTCCCACGTAGGAGCAAAGTGACCTAATGACAGGGACGTGTTTAATGGGTTAAAGGGTCAGTCCAACGTAGGGGCAAAGTGACCTAATAACAGGGACGTGTGTAATGGGTTAAAGGGTCAGTCCCACGTAGGGGCAAAGTGACCTAATGACAGGGACGTGGTTAAAGGGACAGTCCCACGTAGGGGCAAAGTGACCTAATGACAGGGACGTGTTTAATGGGTTAAAGGGTCAGTCCCACGTAGGGGCAAAGTGACCTAATGACAGGGACGTGTTTAATGGGTTAAAGGGACAGTCCCACATAGGGGCAAAGTGACCTAATGACAGGGACGTGTTTAATGGGTTAAAGGGGCAGTCCCACGTAGGGGCAAAGTGACCTAATGACAGGGACGTGGTTAATGGGTTAAAGGGACAGTCCCACGTAGGGGCAAAGTGACCTAATGACAGGGACGTGTTTAATGGGTTAAAGGGGCAGTCCCACGTAGGGGCAAAGTGACCTAATGACAGGGACGTGTTTAATGGGTTAAAGGGTCAGTCCCACGTAGGGGCAAAGTGACCTAATGACAGGGACGTGTTTAATGGGTTAAAGGGTCAGTCCCACGTAGGGGCAAAGTGACCTAATGACAGGGACGTGTTTAATGGGTTAAAGGGTCAGTCCCACGTAGGGGCAAAGTGACCTAATGACAGGGACGTGTTTAATGGGTTAAAGGGTCAGTCCCACGTAGGGGCAAAGTGACCTAATGACAGGGACGTGTTTAATGGGTTAAAGGGTCAGTCCCACGTAGGGGCAAAGTGACCTAATGACAGGGACGTGTTTAATGGGTTAAAGGGTCAGTCCCACGTAGGGGCAAAGTGACCTAATGACAGGGACGTGTGTAATGGGTTAAAGGGTCAGTCCCACGTAGGGGCAAAGTGACCTAATGACAGGGACGTGTTTAATGGGTTAAAGGGTCAGTCCCACATAGGGGCAAAGTGACCTAATGACAGGGACGTGTTTAATGGGTTAAAGGGTCAGTCCCACGAAGGGGCAAAGTGACCTAATGACAGGGACGTGTTTAATGGGTTAAAGGGGCAGTCCCACGTAGGGGCAAAGTGACCTAATGACAGGGACGTGGTTAATGGGTTAAAGGGACAGTCCCACGTAGGGGCAAAGTGACCTAATGACAGGGACGTGTTTAATGGGTTAAAGGGGCAGTCCCACGTAGGGGCAAAGTGACCTAATGACAGGGACGTGGTTAATGGGTTAAAGGGACAGTCCCACGTAGGGGCAAAGTGACCTAATGACAGGGACGTGGTTAAAGTGACAGTCCCACGTAGGGGCAAAGTGACCTAATGACAGGGACGTGTGTAATGGGTTAAAGGGTCAGTCCCACGTAGGGGCAAAGTGACCTAATGACAGGGACGTGTGTAATGGGTTAAAGGGTCAGTCCCACGTAGGGGCAAAGTGACCTAATGACAGGGACGTGTGAAATGGGTTAAAGGGACAGTCCCACGTAGGGGCAAAGTGACCTAATGACAGGGACGTGGTTAATGGGTTAAAGGGACAGTCCAACGTAGGGGCAAAGTGACCTAATGACAGGGACGTGTGTAATGGGTTAAAGGGTCAGTCCCACGTAGGGGCAAAGTGACCTAATGACAGGGACGTGGTTAATGGGTTAAAGGGACAGTCCCACGTAGGGGCAAAGTGACCTAATGACAGGGACGTGTGTAATGGGTTAAAGGGTCAGTCCCACGTAGGGGCAAAGTGACCTAATGACAGGGACATGTGTAATGGGTTAAAGGGACAGTCCCACGTAGGGGCAAAGTGACCTAATAACAGGGACGTGTTTAATGGGTTAAAGGGACAGTCCCACGTAGGGGGAAAGTGACCTAATGACAGGGACGTGGTTAATGGGTTAAAGGGACAGTCCCACGTAGGGGCAAAGTGACCTAATGACAGGGACGTGTTTAATGGGTAAAGGGTCAGTCCCACGTAGGGGCAAAGTGACCTAATGACAGGGACGTGTTTAATGGGTTAAAGGGTCAGTCCCACGTAGGGGCAAAGTGACCTAATGACAGGGAAGTGTGTAATGGGTAAAGGGTCAGTCCCACGTAGGGGCAAAGTGACCTAATGACATGGACGTGTGTAATGGGTAAAGGGTCAGTCCCACGTAGGGGCAAAGTGACCCAGTGACAGGGACGTGTGTAATGGGTAAAGGGTCAGTCCCACGTAGGGGCAAAGTGACCTAATGACAGGGACGTGTGTAATGGGTAAAGGGTCAGTCCCACGTAGGGGCAAAGTGACCTAATGACAGGGACGTGTGTAATGGGTAAAGGGTCAGTCCCACGTAGGGGCAAAGTGACCTAATGACAGGGACGTGTGTAATGGGTAAAGGGTCAGTCCCACTTAGGGGCAAAGTGACCTAATGACAGGGACGTGTGTAATGGGTAAAGGGTCAGTCCCACGTAGGGGCAAAGTGACCTAATGACAGGGACGTGTGTAATGGGTAAAGGGTCAGTCCCACGTAGGGGCAAAGTGACCTAATGACAGGGACGTGTGTAATGGGTAAAGGGTCAGTCCCACGTAGGGGCAAAGTGACCTAATGACAGGGACGTGGTTAATGGGTTAAAGGGTCAGTCCCACGTAGGAGCAAAGTGACCTAATGACAGGGACGTGTGTAATTGGTTAAAGGGACAGTCCCACGTAGGAGCAAAGTGACCTAATGACAGGGACGTGTTTAATGGGTTAAAGGGTCAGTCCAACGTAGGGGCAAAGTGACCTAATAACAGGGACGTGTGTAATGGGTTAAAGGGTCAGTCCCACGTAGGGGCAAAGTGACCTAATGACAGGGACGTGGTTAAAGGGACAGTCCCACGTAGGGGCAAAGTGACCTAATGACAGGGACGTGTTTAATGGGTTAAAGGGTCAGTCCCACGTAGGGGCAAAGTGACCTAATGACAGGGACGTGTTTAATGGGTTAAAGGGACAGTCCCACATAGGGGCAAAGTGACCTAATGACAGGGACGTGTTTAATGGGTTAAAGGGGCAGTCCCACGTAGGGGCAAAGTGACCTAATGACAGGGACGTGGTTAATGGGTTAAAGGGACAGTCCCACGTAGGGGCAAAGTGACCTAATGACAGGGACGTGTTTAATGGGTTAAAGGGTCAGTCCCACGTAGGGGCAAAGTGACCTAATGACAGGGACGTGTTTAATGGGTTAAAGGGTCAGTCCCACGTAGGGGCAAAGTGACCTAATGACAGGGACGTGTTTAATGGGTTAAAGGGTCAGTCCCACGTAGGGGCAAAGTGACCTAATGACAGGGACGTGTTTAATGGGTTAAAGGGTCAGTCCCACGTAGGGGCAAAGTGACCTAATGACAGGGACGTGTTTAATGGGTTAAAGGGTCAGTCCCACGTAGGGGCAAAGTGACCTAATGACAGGGACGTGTTTAATGGGTTAAAGGGTCAGTCCCACGTAGGGGCAAAGTGACCTAATGACAGGGACGTGTGTAATGGGTTAAAGGGTCAGTCCCACGTAGGGGCAAAGTGACCTAATGACAGGGACGTGTTTAATGGGTTAAAGGGTCAGTCCCACATAGGGGCAAAGTGACCTAATGACAGGGACGTGTTTAATGGGTTAAAGGGTCAGTCCCACGAAGGGGCAAAGTGACCTAATGACAGGGACGTGTTTAATGGGTTAAAGGGACAGTCCCACGTAGGGGCAAAGTGACCTAATGACAGGGACGTGTTTAATGGGTTAAAGGGGCAGTCCCACGTAGGGGCAAAGTGACCTAATGACAGGGACGTGGTTAATGGGTTAAAGGGACAGTCCCACGTAGGGGCAAAGTGACCTAATGACAGGGACGTGTTTAATGGGTTAAAGGGGCAGTCCCACGTAGGGGCAAAGTGACCTAATGACAGGGACGTGTGTAATGGGTTAAAGGGTCAGTCCCACGTAGGGGCAAAGTGACCTAATGACAGGGACGTGTGAAATGGGTTAAAGGGACAGTCCCACGTAGGGGCAAAGTGACCTAATGACAGGGACGTGGTTAATGGGTTAAAGGGACAGTCCCACGTAGGGGCAAAGTGACCTAATGACAGGGACGTGTGTAATGGGTTAAAGGGTCAGTCCCACGTAGGGGCAAAGTGACCTAATGACAGGGACGTGGTAAATGGGTTAAAGGGACAGTCCCACGTAGGGGCAAAGTGACCTAATGACAGGGACGTGTGTAATGGGTTAAAGGGTCAGTCCCACGTAGGGGCAAAGTGACCTAATGACAGGGACATGTGTAATGGGTTAAAGGGACAGTCCCACGTAGGGGCAAAGTGACCTAATAACAGGGACGTGTTTAATGGGTTAAAGGGACAGTCCCACGTAGGGGGAAAGTGACCTAATGACAGGGACGTGGTTAATGGGTTAAAGGGACAGTCCCACGTAGGGGCAAAGTGACCTAATGACAGGGACGTGTTTAATGGGTAAAGGGTCAGTCCCACGTAGGGGCAAAGTGACCTAATGACAGGGACGTGTTTAATGGGTTAAAGGGTCAGTCCCACGTAGGGGCAAAGTGACCTAATGACAGGGACGTGTGTAATGGGTAAAGGGTCAGTCCCACGTAGGGGCAAAGTGACCTAATGACATGGACGTGTGTAATGGGTAAAGGGTCAGTCCCACGTAGGGGCAAAGTGACCCAGTGACAGGGACGTGTGTAATGGGTAAAGGGTCAGTCCCACGTAGGGGCAAAGTGACCTAATGACAGGGACGTGTGTAATGGGTAAAGGGTCAGTCCCACGTAGGGGCAAAATGACCTAATGACAGGGACGTGTGTAATGGGTAAAGGGTCAGTCCCACGTAGGGGCAAAGTGACCTAATGACAGGAACGTGTGTAATGGGTAAAGGGTCAGTCCCACTTAGGGGCAAAGTGACCTAATGACAGGGACGTGTGTAATGGGTAAAGGGTCAGTCCCACGTAGGGGCAAAGTGACCTAATGACAGGGACGTGTTTAATGGGTTAAAGGGTCAGTCCCACATAGGGGCAAAGTGACCTAATGACAGGGACGTGTTTAATGGGTTAAAGGGTCAGTCCCACGTAGGGGCAAAGTGACCTAATGACAGGGACGTGTTTAATGGGTTAAAGGGTCAGTCCCACGTAGGGGCAAAGTGACCTAATGACAGGGACGTGTGTAATGGGTTAAAGGGTCAGTCCCACGTAGGGGCAAAGTGACCTAATGACAGGGACGTGTTTAATGGGTTAAAGGGTCAGTCCCACATAAGGGCAAAGTGACCTAATGACAGGGACGTGTTTAATGGGTTAAAGGGTCAGTCCCACGTAGGGGCAAAGTGACCTAATGACAGGGACGTGTTTAATGGGTTAAAGGGACAGTCCCACGTAGGGGCAAAGTGACCTAATAACAGGGACGTGTTTAATGGGTTAAAGGGGCAGTCCCACGTAGGGGCAAAGTGACCTAATGACAGGGACGTGGTTAATGGGTTAAAGGGACAGTCCCACGTAGGGGCAAAGTGACCTAATGACAGGGACGTGTTTAATGGGTTAAAGGGGCAGTCCCACGTAGGGGCAAAGTGACCTAATGACAGGGACGTGGTTAATGGGTTAAAGGGACAGTCCCACGTAGGGGCAAAGTGACCTAATGACAGGGACGTGTGTAATGGGTTAAAGGGTCAGTCCCACGTAGGGGCAAAGTGACCTAATGACAGGGACGTGTGTAATTGGTTAAAGGGTCAGTCCCACGTAGGGGCAAAGTGACCTAATGACAGGGACGTGTGAAATGGGTTAAAGGGACAGTCCCACGTAGGGGCAAAGTGACCTAATGACAGGGACGTGGTTAATGGGTTAAAGGGACAGTCCCACGTAGGGGCAAAGTGACCTAATGACAGGGACGTGTGTAATGGGTTAAAGGGTCAGTCCCACGTAGGGGCAAAGTGACCTAATGACAGGGACGTGGTTAATGGGTTAAAGGGACAGTCCCACGTAGGGGCAAAGTGACCTAATGACAGGGACGTGTGTAATGGGTTAAAGGGTCAGTCCCACGTAGGGGCAAAGTGACCTAATGACAGGGACATGTGTAATGGGTTAAAGGGACAGTCCCACGTAGGGGCAAAGTGACCTAATAACAGGGACGTGTTTAATGGGTTAAAGGGACAGTCCCACGTAGGGGGAAAGTGACCTAATGACAGGGACGTGGTTAATGGGTTAAAGGGACAGTCCCACGTAGGGGCAAAGTGACCTAATGACAGGGACGTGTTTAATGGGTAAAGGGTCAGTCCCACGTAGGGGCAAAGTGACCTAATGACAGGGACGTGTTTAATGGGTTAAAGGGTCAGTCCCACGTAGGGGCAAAGTGACCTAATGACAGGGACGTGTGTAATGGGTAAAGGGTCAGTCCCACGTAGGGGCAAAGTGACCTAATGACATGGACGTGTGTAATGGGTAAAGGGTCAGTCCCACGTAGGGGCAAAGTGACCCAGTGACAGGGACGTGTGTAATGGGTAAAGGGTCAGTCCCACGTAGGGGCAAAGTGACCTAATGACAGGGACGTGTGTAATGGGTAAAGGGTCAGTCCCACGTAGGGGCAAAGTGACCTAATGACAGGGACGTGTGTAATGGGTAAAGGGTCAGTCCCACGTAGGGGCAAAGTGACCTAATGACAGGGACGTGTGTAATGGGTAAAGGGTCAGTCCCACTTAGGGGCAAAGTGACCTAATGACAGGGACGTGTGTAATGGGTAAAGGGTCAGTCCCACGTAGGGGCAAAGTGACCTAATGACAGGGACGTGTGTAATGGGTAAAGGGTCAGTCCCACGTAGGGGCAAAGTGACCTAATGACAGGGACGTGTGTAATGGGTAAAGGGTCAGTCCCACGTAGGGGCAAAGTGACCTAATGACAGGGACGTGGTTAATGGGTTAAAGGGTCAATCCCACGTAGGAGCAAAGTGACCTAATGACAGGGACGTGTGTATTTGGTTAAAGGGACAGTCCCACGTAGGAGCAAAGTGACCTAATGACAGGGACGTGTTTAATGGGTTAAAGGGTCAGTCCCACGTAGGGGCAAAGTGACCTAATAACAGGGACGTGTGTAATGGGTTAAAGGGTCAGTCCCACGTAGGGGCAAAGTGACCTAATGACAGGGACGTGGTTAAAGGGACAGTCCCACGTAGGGGCAAAGTGACCTAATGACAGGGACGTGTTTAATGGGTTAAAGGGTCAGTCCCACGTAGGGGCAAAGTGACCTAATGACAGGGACGTGTGTAATGGGTAAAGGGTCAGTCCCACGTAGGGGTAAAGTGACCTAATGACATGGACGTGTGTAATGGGTAAAGGGTCAGTCCCACGTAGGGGCAAAGTGACCTAATGACAGGGACGTGTGTAATGGGTAAAGGGTCAGTCCCACGTAGGGGCAAAGTGACCTAATGACAGGGACGTGTGTAATGGGTAAAGGGTCAGTCCCACGTAGGGGCAAAGTGACCTAATGACAGGGACGTGTGTAATGGGTAAAGGGTCAGTCCCACGTAGGGGCAAAGTGACCTAATGACAGGGACGTGTTTAATGGGTTAAAGGGACAGTCCCACGTAAGGGGCAAAGTGACCTAATGACAGGGACGTGTTTAATGGGTTAAAGGGACAGTGCCACATAGGGGCAAAGTGACCTAATGACAGGGACGTGTTTAATGGGTTAAAGGGACAGTCCCACGTAAGGGGCAAAGTGACCTGACAGGGACGTGTTTAATGGGTTAAAGGGACTGTCCCACGTAGGGGCAAAGTGACCTAATGACAGGGACGTGTTTAAGGGTTAAAGGGTCAGTCCCACGTAGGGGCAAAGTAACCCATTAAACACGTCCCTGTCATTAGGTCACTTTGCCCCTACGTGGGACTGACCCTTTAACCTATTAAACACGTCCCTGTCATTAGGTCAAAGTGTCAGTCCCACGTAGGGGCAAAGTGACCTAATGACAGTCCCACGTAGGGGCAAAGTGACCTAGTGACAGGGACGTGTTTAATGGGTTAAAGGGACAGTCCCACGTAGGGGCAAAGTGACCTAATGACAGGGATGTGTTTAATGGGTTAAAGGGTCAGTCCCACGTAGGGGCAAAGTGACCTAATGACAGGGACGTGTTTAATGGGTTAAAGGGACAGTCCCACGTAGGGGCAAAGTGACCTAATGACAGGGGCGTGTTTAATGGGTTAAAGGGTCAGTCCCACGTAGGAGCAAAGTGACCTAATGACAGGGACATGTTTAATGGGTTAAAGGGTCAGTCCCACGTAGGGGCAAAGTGACCTAATGACAGGGACGTGTTTAATGGGTTAAAGGGTCAGTCCCACGTAGGGGCAAAGTGACCTAATGACAGGGACGTGTTTAATGGGTTAAAGGGACAGTCCCACGTAGGGGCAAAGTGACCTAATGACAGGGGCGTGTTTAATGGGTTAAAGGGTCAGTCCCACGTAGGAGCAAAGTGACCTAATGACAGGGACATGTTTAATGGGTTAAAGGGTCAGTCCCACGTAGGGGCAAAGTGACCTAATGACAGGGACGTGTTTAATGGGTTAAAGGGTCAGTCCCACGTAGGGGCAAAGTGACCTAATGACAGGGACGTGTTTAATGGGTTAAAGGGACAGTCCCACGTAGGGGCAAAGTGACCTAATGACAGGGGCGTGTTTAATGGGTTAAAGGGTCAGTCCCACGTAGGAGCAAAGTGACCTAATGACAGGGACATGTTTAATGGGTTAAAGGGTCAGTCCCAGATCAGAACAAAACCCCAGGCCCCACATTTGCATTTTTTTTTTTCACACATTTCCTTTATTTTTGTCCAAAACCCATATTCACAGTAAAAAAAAAACAAAAAAAACCCCAAACAGAAACACATGAAATTGCTCTTTTGCGCGGTCCAGCAACTGTCCCGCGGCGGCCATGTTTAAGCTGCCCGCTTCTAATCCCGTGAAATGACCCTGGCGCTGGACACGCCGCGGGGGATGCGAGTAACGTCCAGTCGCTGACCCGCACCGAGCGATGGAAGTGAGGCCTGTGGTGTCCGTGCGTTCCTCGGACCGCACAAAACCGCGGGTGTGCCAGGCCGCGCAGCCTAACTGCGACTGGGCCAGTCCCGCGCAGGACCGGAAGTGTCACTTATAGGGGGGGTCAGGGTGTAATTATCTCCCCCTCCCCGCGGGATGAGGCGGTGGGGAGGGGAGGCGGTGGGGAGGGGAGCGGGGTCTTGCTCGCAGCAGGAAGTGTCCTCCGGGAGGTCACACAGGAAAGAGTCCAGGTCGTCTGCGGAAAGAGAAGAGGGTCAGTTATAGGGGGGGGAGGGACGCTCTGCAGGGGGAGGAGGAGGAGAGGGACGCTCTGCAGGGGGAGGAGGAGGAGAGGGACGCTCTGCAGGGGGAGGAGGAGGAGAGGGACGCTCTGCAGGGGGAGGAGGAGGAGAGGGACGCTCTGCAGGGGGAGGAGGAGGAGAGGGACGCTCTGCAGGGGGAGGAGGAGAGGGACGCTCTGCAGGGGGAGGAGGAGGAGAGGGACGCTCTGCAGGGGGAGGAGGAGGAGAGGGACGCTCTGCAGGGGGAGGAGGAGGAGAGGGACGCTCTGCAGGGGGAGGAGGAGGAGAGGGACGCTCTGCAGGGGGAGGAGGAGGAGAGGGACGCTCTGCAGGGGGAGGAGGAGGAGAGGGACGCTCTGCAGGGGGAGGAGGAGGAGAGGGACGCTCTGCAGGGGGAGGAGGAGAGGGACGCTCTGCAGGGGGAGGAGGAGGAGAGGGACGCTCTGCAGGGGGAGGAGGAGGAGAGGGACGCTCTGCAGGGGGAGGAGAGGGACGCTCTGCAGGGGGAGGAGGAGAGGGACGCTCTGCAGGTCTCACCCATGTCCCATGCCCCCGGCTCCTGTGTGTTGGGGGAGGGGCGCGGGGCAGAGCGGGTCAGGTTACTGTTCACATCGGTCTCAGCGCAGCGTGACGTCTGTGATACTCGGATCTGGGAGAGGGAAGAGGGGGGGGGGGAAAGAGAAGAGGGGTAGGGGGAGAAGAGGAGAGAGAGAGGGTAGGGGAGAAGAGGAGAGAGAGGGGGGGAGAAGAGGAGAGAGAGAGGGGGGGGAAAGAGGAGAGAGAGAGAGAGAGAGGGGGGGGAGAAGAGGAGAGAGAGAGGGGGGGAGAAGAGGAGAGAGAGAGAGGGGGGAGGAGAGAGAGAGAGAGAGGGGGGGAGAAGTGGAGAGAGAGAGAGAGGGGGGAGAAGTGAAGAGAGAGAGAGAGGGGGGGGAGAAGAGGAGAGAGAGAGAGAGGGGGGGAGAAGAGGAGAGAGAGAGAGAGGGGGGGAGAAGTGGAGAGAGAGAGAGAGAGAGAGGGGGGGGAGAAGAGGAGAGAGAGAGAGGGGGGAGAAGTGAAGAGAGAGAGAGGGGGGGAGAAGAGGAGAGAGAGCGAGAGGGGGGGAGAAGAGGAGAGAGAGAGAGAGGGGGGAGAAGTGAGAGAGAGAGAGAGAGAGAGGGGGGGGGAGAAGAGGAGAGAGAGGGGGGGGAGAAGAGGAGAGAGAGAGAGGGGGGGGGAGAAGAGGAGAGAGAGAGGGGGAGAAGTGGAGAGAGAGAGGGGGGGAGAAGAGGAGAGAGAGAGGGGGGGGAGAAGAGGAGAGAGAGAGGGGGGGGAGGAGAGAGAGAGAGAGGGGGGAGAAGAGGAGAGAGAGGGGGGAGAAGAGGAGAGAGAGGGGGGGGAGAAGAGGAGAGAGAGAGAGAGAGGGGGGGAGAAGAGGAGAGAGAGAGAGAGGGGGGGGAGAAGAGGAGAGAGAGAGAGAGGGGGGGGAGAGGAGAGAGAGAGAGAGGGGGGGAGAAGAGGAGAGAGAGAGAGAGAGGGGGGAGAGGAGAGAGAGAGAGAGGGGGGGAGAGGTGGAGAGAGAGAGGGGGGAGAAGAGGAGAGAGAGAGAGAGAGAGAGGGGGGGAGAAGAGGAGAGAGAGGGGGGGGGGAGAAGAGGAGAGAGAGAGAGAGGAGAGAGAGAGAGAGGGGGGAGAAGAGGAGAGAGAGAGAGAGAGAGGGGGGGAGAAGAGGAGAGAGAGAGAGAGAGAGGGGGGGGAGAAGAGAGAGAGAGAGGGAGGGGGGAGGAGAGAGAGAGGGGGGAGAGAGAGAGGGGGGGGAGGAGAGAGAGAGAGAGGGGGGAGAAGAGGAGAGAGAGGGGGGAGAAGAGGAGAGAGAGAGAGAGGGGGGGGGGAGAAGAGGGAGAGAGAGAGAGGGGGGAGAAGAGGAGAGAGAGGGGGGAGAAGAGGAGAGAGAGAGAGGGGGGGGGAGAAGAGGAGAGAGAGAGAGAGAGAGAGAGAGAGGGGGGGGGAGAAGAGGAGAGAGAGAGGGGGGGGGGAGAGGAGAGAGAGAGAGGGGGGGAGAAGAGAGAGGAGAGAGAGAGAGAGAGAGGGGGGGAGAAGAGGAGAGAGAGAGAGGGGGGGAGAAGAGGAGAGAGAGAGAGGGGGGGGAGAAGAGGAGAGAGAGGGAGAGAGAGAGAGAGGAGAGAGGGGGGGAGAAGAGGAGAGAGAGAGAGAGAGAGAGAGGGGGGGGAGAAGAGAGAGAGAGAGGGGGGGGGAGAAGAGGAGAGAGAGAGAGAGAGAGGGGGGGGAGGAGAGAGAGAGAGAGAGGGGGGGAGAAGTGGAGAGAGAGAGAGAGAGAGAGGAGAGAGAGAGAGAGAGAGAGAGAGAGAGAGAGGGAGGGGGGAGAAGAGGAGAGAGAGCGAGAGGGGGGGAGAAGAGGAGAGAGAGAGGGGAGAAGAGGAGGAGAGCGAGGGGGGAGAAGTGGAGAGAGAGAGGGGGGGGAGGGAGAGAGAGAGAGAGGGGGGAGGAGAGAGAGAGAGGGGGAGAAGAGGAGAGAGAGGGGGGGAGAAGAGGAGAGAGAGAGGGGGGGAGAAGAGGAGAGAGAGAGAGAGAGAGAGAGAGAGAGAGAGAGAGAGAGAGAGAGAGAGAGAGAGAGAGAGAGAGAGAGAGAAGAGAGAGAGAGAGAGAGAGAGAGAGAGGGGGGGGAGAAGAGGAGAGAGAGAGGGGGGGGACGAGAGGAGAGAGAGAGGGGGGAAGAAGAGGAGAGAGAGAGGGGGGGAAGAAGAGGAGAGAGAGAGGGGGGGGAAGAAGAGGGAGAGAGAGAGGGGGGGGAAGAAGAGGAGAGAGAGAGGGGGGGGAGAAGAGGAGAGAGAGAGGGGGGGAAGAAGAGGAGAGAGAGAGGGGGGGGAAGAAGAGGAGAGAGAGAGGGGGGGAAGAAGAGGAGAGAGAGAGGGGGGGAGAAGAGGAGAGAGAGAGGGGGGGAGAAGAGGAGAGAGAGAGGGGGGGAGAAGAGGAGAGAGAGGGGGGGAGAAGAGAGAGAGAGGGGGGAGAGGAGAGAGGGGGGAAGAGGAGAGAGAGGGGGGGGAGAAGATGAGAGAGAGGGGGGGAGAAGAGGAGAGAGAGGGGGGGAGAGGAGAGAGAGGGGGGGGAGAAGAGGAGAGAGAGGGGGGGGGGGAGGAAGAGGAGAGAGGAGGGGGGGGCGAGAGGAGAGAGAGAGGGGGGGGGAAGAGGAGAGAGAGGGGGGGAAAGAGGAGAGAGAGGGGGGGAAAGAGGAGAGAGAGGGGGGGGAAAGAGGAGAGAGAGGGGGGGAAAGAGGAGAGAGAGGGGGGGAAAGAGGAGAGGAGGGGGGGGAAGAGGCGAGAGTGGGGGGGGAAGAGGAGAGAGTGGGGGGGGAAGAGGAGAGAGAGGGGGGAAAGAGGAGAGAGAGGGGGGGGAAAGAGGAGAGAGAGGGGGGGAAAGAGGAGAGAGAGGGGGGAAAGAGGAGAGAGAGGGGGGGAAGAGGAGAGAGGGGGGGGAGAAGAGGAGAGAGAGAGGGGGGAGAAGAGGAGGAGAGAGGGGGGGGGAAAGAGGAGAGAGAGAGGGGGGAGAAAGAGGAGAGAGAGGGGGGGAGAAAGAGGAGAGAGAGGGGGGAGAAGAGGGAGAGAGGGGGGAGAAGAGGGAGAGAGAGGGGGGAGAAGAGGAGAGAGAGGGGGGGAGAAAGAGGAGAGAGAGGGGGGGGGGGGAGAAGAGGAGAGAGAGGGGGAGAGAGGAGAGAGAGGGGAGAAGAGAGGGAGAAAGAGGGGGGGAGAAGAGGAGAGATAGGGGGAGAAGAGCGAGAGGGAGAACAGAGGGGGAGGGGGGAGAGAGGAGAGGGAGAAGAGAGGGGGGAGGGGAGGGGAGAGGGAGGGGGGAAGAGAAGAGGGGGGGCAATGACACTCAGTGTGACAGACTCCGGCCCGTGTCCTCCGCCCACCCCATTTAATGTGAAGATGACATGTGACCAATGGGACATCAGGCCCCCCCATCCGCCCCGGTGACACTAGTAAGCAGGGTGTCAACAACCCCACCACTCACTCCTGCCCTCCCCCTCCCTTAATCTCCTTACCCCGGCACTCCCGCCCCTCCTCCCCCCTCCCTTAATCCACCTTACCCCGGCACTCCCGCCCTCCTCCCCCCTCCCTTAATCCCCTTACCCCGGCACTCCCGCCCCTCCTCCCCCCTCCCTTAATCTCCTTACCCCGGCACTCCCGCCCGTCCTCCCCTCCCTTAATCCTCCTTACCCCGGCACTCCCGCCCTCCTCCCTTAATCTCCTTACCCCGGCACTCCCGCCCTCCTCCCCCCTCCCTTAATCCCCTTACCCCGGCACTCCCGCCGTCCTCCCCGTCCCTTAATCCCCCCTTACCCCGGCACTCCCGCCGTCCTCCCCGTCCCTTAATCCCCTTACCTGGCACTCCCGCCCTCCTCCCCCTCCCTTAATCCCCTTACCCTGGCACTCCCGCCCTCCTCCCCCTCCCTTAATCCCCTTACCCCGGCACTCCCGCCGTCCTCCCCGTCCCTTAATCCCCTTACCCCGGCACTCCCGCCGTCCTCCCCCTCCCTTAATCTCCTTACCCCCGGCACTCCCGCCCTCCTCCCTTAATCCCCTTACCCCGGCACTCCCGCCGTCCTCCCCCTCCCTTAATCTCCTTACCCCGGCACTCCCGCCCTCCTCCCCCCTCCCCTTAATCCCCTTACCCCGGCACTCCCGCCGTCCTCCCCGTCCCTTAATCCCCTTACCCCTGGCACTCCGCCCTCCTCCCCCTCCCTTAATCCCCTTACCCCGGCACTCCCGCCCTCCTCCCCCTCCCTTAATCCCCTTACCCCGGCACTCCTGCCCTCCTCCCCCTCCACCCACCCCTCCTCGGGGGGTAGATCTTCACCAAGTTGCTGGGGGGTCACGTTGAGATAGTGGTTGCGGTGAGAGGGAGAGAAAACGCCGACCTGCGGTGAGAGAGTGAGAGTGGGGAGGGAAAGAGTGAGTGAAAGAAAGAGCGAGAGGGGAGGGAAAGAGCGAGTGACGGTGAGAGAGTGAGAGTGGGGAGGGAAAGAGTGAGTGAAAGAAAGAGCGAGTGACGGTTAGAAAGTGAGAGCGGGGAGGGAAAGAGCGAGAGCGGGAGGGAAAGAGCGAGAGCGGGGAGGGAAAGAGCGAGAGCGGGGAGGGAAAGAGCGAGAGCGGGAGGGAAAGAGCGAGAGCGGGGGAGGGAAAGAGCGAGAGCGGGGAGGGAAAGAGCGAGAGCGGGGAGGGAAAGAGCGAGAGCGGGGAGGGAAAGAGCGAGAGCGGGGAGGGAAAGAGCGAGAGCGGGGAGGGAAAGAGCGAGAGCGGGGAGGGAAAGAGCGAGAGCGGGGAGGGAAAGAGCGAGAGCGGGGAGGGAAAGAGCGAGAGCGGGGAGGGAAAGAGCGAGAGCGGGGAGGAAAGAGCGAGAGCGGGGAGGGAAAGAGCGAGAGCGGGCAGGGAAAGAGGCGAGAGCGGGCAGGGAAAGAGCGAGAGCGGGGAGGGAAAGAGCGAGAGCGGGGAGGGAAAGAGCGAGAGCGGGGAGGGAAAGAGCGAGAGCGGGGAGGAAAGAGCGAGAGCGGGAGGGGAGGCGAGGGGGGGGGGAAAGAGCGAGAGCGGGGAGGGAAAGAGCGAGAGCGGGAGGGAAAGAGCGAGAGCGGGGAGGGAAAGAGCGAGAGCGGGGAGGGAAAGAGCGAGAGAGGGGAGGGAAAGAGCGAGAGCGGGGAGGGAAAGAGCGAGAGCGGGGAGGGAAAGAGCGAGAGCGGGGAGGGAAAGAGCGAGAGCGGGAGGGAAAGAGCGAGAGCGGGGAGGGAAAGAGCGAGAGCGGGCAGGGAAAGAGCGAGAGCGGGGAGGGAAAGAGCGAGAGCGGGGAGGGAAAGAGCGAGAGCGGGCAGGGAAAGAGCGAGAGCGGGGAGGGAAAGAGCGAGAGCGGGGAGGGAAAGAGCGAGAGCGGGGAGGGAAAGAGCGAGAGCGGGGAGGGAAAGAGCGAGAGCGGGGAGGGAAAGAGCGAGAGCGGGAGGGAAAGAGCGAGAGCGGGAGGGAAAGAGCGAGAGAGGGGAAGGGAAAGAGCGAGAGAGGGAGGGAAAGAGCGAGAGAGGGGAGGGAAAGAGCGAGAGAGGGGAGGGAAAGAGCGAGAGAGGGGAGGGAAAGAGCGAGAGAGGGAGGGAAAGAGCGAGAGAGGGGAGGGAAAGAGCGAGAGAGGGGAGGGAAAGAGCGAGAGAGGGAGGGGGAAAGAGCGAGAGAGGGGAGGGAAAGAGCGAGAGAGGGGAGGGAAAGAGCGAGAGAGGGGAGGGAAAGAGCGAGAGAGGGGAGGGAAAGAGCGAGAGAGGGGAGGGAAAGAGCGAGAGAGGGAGGAAAGAGCGAGAGAGAGTGGATGGGAGGGAAAGAGCGAGCGAGAGAGAGAGAGTGGATGGCAGGGAAAGCGAGTGAGAGTGGAGGGAAAGTGTGAGAGTGGAGGGAAAGTGTGAGTGGAGGGAAAGAGTGACACACACACACACGGGATATCACAATGGATCACATCCAAGTCGTACAGGAAGTGTGATTTCCCCAAGTACAGGAAGTACGATCTCCCACTCCACTTAGGATTCGTCGATGACGTAAAAGCGCGAGATTCTGTCTACACCTCAGCGGTTATAGAGGCATTAAGGAGACAAAGTGCTGAAGAAGCGTACGGTGATATTATAAGAAACCTTTACTAGAACGCCACAGCAACCATTATATCACATGCAAGGGAAGTATCAGTGAGGGAGCGCGGCAGGGAGACACCGTGTCACCAGGATCAGCGAGGGAGTGCGGCAGGGAGACACCGTGTCACCAGGATCAGCAAGGGAGTGCGGCAGGGAGAGACACCGTGTCACCAGGATCAGCGAGGGAGTGCGGCAGGGAGACACCGTGTCACCAGGATCAGCGAGGGAGCGCGGCAGGGAGACACCGTGTCACCAGGATCAGCGAGGGAGTGCGGCAGGGAGACACCGTGTCACCAGGATCAGCAAGGGAGTGCGGCAGGGAGACACCGTGTCACCAGGATCAGCGAGGGAGCGCGGCAGGGAGACACCGTGTCACCAGGATCAGCGAGGGAGTGCGGCAGGGAGACACCGTGTCACCAGGATCAGCAAGGGAGTGCGGCAGGGAGACCACCGTGTCACCAGGATCAGCGAGGGAGTGCGGCAGGGAGACACCGTGTCACCAGGATCAGCGAGGGAGCGCGGGCAGGGAGACACCGTGTCACCAGGATCAGCGAGGGAGCGCGGCAGGGAGACACCGTGTCACCAGGATCAGCGAGGGAGCGCGGCAGGGAGACACCGTGTCACCAGATCAGCGAGGGAGCGCGGCAGGGAGACACCGTGTCACCAGGATCAGCAAGAGTGTGCGGCAGGGAGACACTGTGTCACCAAAGCTTGCCACAGCAACACAGAGAATTGCTCAAGACATTGAATTGGGGAAGAAAAATAAACCAAAATCAGTGGGGAATATTTGAGTTCCCTACGATCTGCAGAAGACATTTGTTATTTTTGTCACAAGTCCAGAAAATCTCCAGCAACAAATCGGAGATCTCCTTGAAGCCAATAAGAACATGGCCTCCATATGATCTCAGCGACACCAAAGTGATGTTGTGTCACCTCTGCACAGATCTAAATACATGGAATAGAGATAGAAGACGTGGAAGACGATGTCTACCTTGACCGGCGAGTAACAATGGGTGGGAACTTCTCAATTAAAATCAACTGAATGAAGATGGGATGGAGAACTTGAACCTCAAGAAAGTTTCTGACCCGTGTATCTTGCCCGTGTGCACCTATGGATGTCAAATGTTGTCCCTAAGCGCCAAGATAATTCAGCAGCTTCAGACAACGCAAAAAAGTACGTTGAGAAGCACGCCGAGTATTACCCAAAAAAGTATGGAGCGATGCACTCTGGGTATTACCCAAAGAATTGTAAAACATACAGGACACCTGCAAGCTCATATTAAACCCCAAATTAACCACAACATATATATAATCATATAAGTGTCACAGAGGAGTGCTACTGAGCATGGCGATATATATATATTTAAAACCAGAAACAGAACATGAACACAGACAGAGCTCAGTGCACATCCAGTGAAACTTATACACGGTACAGTGCCTAAATATATATGTATAGATATCTATTAAATAAAATGGTCTTTTAGTTTAACATTTTGGCCAAAGTGTTGTAAGCCCTTGAGCCACTACACGGCAGACCACATCTCAAGGGTCCCTAACACTAATATAAATTCTTAATAACCTGTGTATTACCAGGAAGAATGATTTATAATAAATCTGTCAAAAATTAGTTGCATAGTTCCAAGTCTGATGTGAAGCTTTTATTAACCTATACATTACCAGGAAAAGCACTCTGTATTAGATTTGTCACAATCATACTGCAAGCAAGCAAGTTCCCCAGAGAGTGGGAGATGCTATGGAGTGAGCTTTTAACCATTTAAATGTGACACTTATATGCTTATATATATGTTGTGGTTAATTTGGGGGTTAAATATGAGCTTGCAGGTGTCCTGTATGTTTTACAATTCTTGTTCAGCTGGTCTTCGCTGATTGGAAGGTGGCGCTTCCTATCTTGTTGAAGCTCACCCCCTCCCCACATTTAAATGGTTAAAAGCTCACTCCATAGCATCTCCCACTCTCTGGGAAACTTGCTTGCTTGCAGTATGATTGTGACAAATCTAATACAGAGTGCTTTTCCTGGTAATGTGCAGGTTAATAAAAGCTTCAATCAGACTTAGAACTATGCAACTAATTTTGACATATTTAAATCATTCTTCCCTGGTAATGCACAGGTTATTAAGAATTTATATTAGTGTTAGGGACCCTTGAGATGTGGTCTGCCGTGTAGTGGCTCAGGGGCTCTACAACAATTTGGCCAAAATGTTAAACTAAAAGACCATTTTATTTAATTGATATCTATACATATATATTTAGGCACTGTACCGTGTATGAGTTTTCACTGGATGTGCACTGAGCTCCTGTCTGTGTCTCTGGTTTTAAATATTACCCAAAGAAGTAAGGAGAGATGCATGCTGGGTATTTCCCGGAGACAGAAAAAAGAATGAATGGGTTCAAAACCAAACACAAGACTGTGACATCTCACGGGGTGGAAGAAATTAAAATGGCGTGAGCTGGATATATTGCAAGAAGAAATGACCATTGTTGAACAAAGATGGAACTCGACTGGATTCCAAGAGAGATTAAAAGATTGAAGACGACCCAAAATTAAGATAGAGAGGATGGGATGAGGGAATGTGTGGGAGCGACGTGGAGAAGAGAGGCTGTAACCGCAGGAACCTGGGAGATCACTGGGGAGGCTTCATCCAGCAGTGGGGAGACACGAGCTGGGGAGGATGGATGAGGGAATGTGTTGGAGCGACGTGGAGAAGAGGCTGTAACCGCAGGACCTGGGGGATCACTGGGGAGGCTTCATCCAGCAGTGGGGAGACACGGGCTGGAGAGGATGGGATGAGTGAATGTGCGGGAGCGACATGGAGAAGAGAGGCTGTAACCACAGGACCTGGGAGATCACTGGGAGGCTTCATCCAGCAGTGGGGAGACATGGGCTGGGGAGGATGGATGAGGGAATGTGTGGGAGCGACATGGAGAAGAGAGGCTGTAATCGCAGGACCTGGGAGATCACTGGGGAGGCTTCATCCAGCAGTGGGGAGACACAGGCTGGGGAGGATGGGATGAGAGAATGTGTGGGAGTGACGTGGAGAAGAGAGGCTGTAACCGCAGGACCTGGGGGATCACTGGGGAGGCTTCATCCAGCAATGGGAGGACACGGGCTGGGGAGGATGGGATGAGGGAATGTGTGGGGAGCGACGTGGAGAAGAGAGGCTGTAACCGCAGGACCTGGGAGATCACTGGGAGGCTTCATCCAGCAGTGGGGAGACAGCAGGCTGGGAGGATGGGATGAGGAATGTGTGGGAGAGACGTGGAGAGGCTGTAACCGCAGGACCTGGAGATCACTGGGAGGCTTCATCCAGCAGTGGGGAGACACGGACTGGAGAGGATGGGATGAGGGAATGTGTGGGAGCGACGTGGAGAAGAGAGGCTGTAACCGCAGGACCTGGGAGATCACTGGGGAGGCTTCATCCAGCAGTGGGGAGACACGGGCCTGGAGAGGATGGATGAGGGGAATGTGTGGGAGCGACGTGGAGAAGAGAGGCTGTAACCGCAGGACCTGGGAGATCACTGGGGAGAGTTCATCCAGCAGTGGGGAGACACGGGCTGGAGAGGACGGGATGAGGGAATGTGTAGGAGCGACGTGGAGAAGAGAGGCTGTAACCGCAGGACCTGGGAGATCACTGGGGAGGCTTCATCCAGCAGTGGGGAGACACGGGCTGGGGAGGATGGGATGAGGAATGTGTGGAGCGACGTGGAGAAGAGAGGCTGTAACCGCAGGACCTGGGAGATCACTGGGGAGGCTTCATCAGCAGTGGGGAGACACAGGCCTGGGGAGGATGGGATGAGGGAATGTGTGGGAGAGACGTGGAGAGGCTGTAACCGCAGGACCTGGGGAGTGGGGGAGACACGGGCTGGGGAGGATGAGAGAAGACACACACGGGGGAGGGGTGGGGGTACCTTCTGTAAGAGGAGAACGCTGCCCGCCTTAAATTCGCGCTCTCGCTCCTGTAAGAGGAGAACGCTGCCCGCCTTAAATTCGCGCTCTCGCTCCTCCAGTAACAGATGATGCACAGTGCCCTGTATCTCTCCTACAGGAGAGGAGAGGAGGGAGAGCTCGGTCACCTGGACACTGCAGAGTGAGAAAAAAGGAGAGAGTATGGGGGAAGTGGGGGGAAGAGGAGAGAGAGAAGAGAAAACGGGGGGGGGGGGGGAGAAGAGAGAGAAGAGAAGAGAAAATGGGGGGGGGGGGGGGAAGAGAGAGAAGAGAAAACGGGGGGGGGGGGGGAGAAGAGAGAGAAGAGAAAACGGGGGGGGGGGGGGGAGGAAGAGAGAGAAGAGAAAACGGGGGGGGGGGGGGGGGGAGAAGGAGAGAGAAGAGAAAACGGGGGGGGGGGGGAGAAGAGAGAGAAGAGAAACGGGGGGGGAGAAGAGAGAGAAGAGAAAACGGGGGGGGGGGGGGGAGAAGAGAGAGAAGAGAAAACGGGGGAGGTGAGGAGAGAGAAGAGAAAACGGGGAGGGGGAGAGAGAAGAGAAAACGGGGGAGGGAGAGAGAGAGAAAACGGGGAGGGGGGAGAGAGAAGAGAAAACGGGGAGGGGGGAGAGAGAAGAGAAAACGGGGAGGGGGAGAGAGAGAAGAGAAAACGGGGAGGGGGAGAGAGAGAAGAGGAAAACGGGGAGGGGAGAGAGAGAAGAGAAAACGGGGAGGGGGAGAGAA